>NC_056725.1:526537412-526567412 GCF_019279795.1 Protopterus annectens | reverse complement strand
TCCATACTAGGTTCACTACTCTTATCTATTTTTATCAACAACCTCCACACTGCTATCCCTAAAGCCACCTGCATCCAATACACAGATGATTCCACTCAAATCTGCTGCTCAGCCACCTCCCCATCCAACTTGCAAATCTTAACTCAAAATACATTTAACTCTATCAAGAACTGGCTTACCAATCAACGTCTACTTCTGAATCACAATAAAACTAAACTTCTACTCTTGTCTCCCACTAGTAGATCCACCGCACTTTTATTCTCTGTCACATCTAATAATTGTACCACTATTTCCCCAGATAATCACACCAAACTGCTAGGGTTATCATAGACAATAATTTCAAATTTGACCTACATGTCAACAAAACCATACAGACCATCAATAAGAAGCTTGGATCACTGTATAGAAACAAGACATTTTAACCCCACTGGCTAGGACTGCAATCGCCCGATCACACCTACTCTCTACTCTCTTATATGCCTCACCTGTACTCTCAAACCTCAACAAATCCAAACTAGGTAAGCTGTCCCATAGCTACAATCATATTGCCAGATTTGCCACTGGCTCCACCTATAGAACCCACCACTGCCAGAACCTTAAACAACTAGAGTGGCTAGAACTGCCCAGCTTAATTCAATTCAATCAACTCTTAATAGCGCACAAAATTTTGTACCACCCTGAGGATACCCCTTCACTTAAAAATATTATTAAGCCATATAGCAATCTAAGATCCCTACGGTCAGCCAATAAACTACTGGTCCAAACCCACAAAGCTAATAACTCTGCTGGGGAATCCCTGTTTGCAACTTCATTGGCAAAACCTGGAATTCATTGCCAAACTATATAACGCTACAATCCTCCAAAAGTCTCTTAAAAAAAAAACTCGAACAGTATCGCAAAGTGAATTGGCTATGCCCACGTACCAACCCTGATTAAGTTATAAACTAAAAGCATATTCTGCAATTATCATAACTTGTAACTACATCACCAAGCTCTGCTTCCTTCCAATCTAATGTCTCTTACTTTTAATTGTCTGTCCATGACAATTGTGAGTCCCTACTAGGGAACACTACTAACCCATTGTATATAATCACTTTGTTTTTATAATTGTTTGCTAACTTCTGTGTAATCTATGTAAGTTTGTCTTTGTGGAGCTTTTTTCCCCGGGCCTCCGCTGAAAATGGACATGTATCCAGTCGGACTATCCCGGTAAGGAAATGTAAAATAAATATATATATATATATATATATATATATATATATATATATATATATATATATATATATATCTTGGCTCAGAAAATGATTAACAATATGTTTTTTCTACACTAACCATAAAAAGAAATCTCCCAAAAAATAAATGCATAACAATAATCGTGCCATTTCTTCTGAAATTTATTGCCCTATTATTTCCCAGTCATCAACCTCGTTCAAAACAGTTGGCCTTTTCCTTATCCCATCACCACATGGCATACTTTGGCTGGAAGGAGCCATGGTCAAGGCAGATATCAAGGGTGGTTTAATTTTTGTGCTTTGTGTTCCCAAGCCCAATGTCTACTTCCTGTACTGCCCCAGGGTTCAGTGTCCAATGGGCATGCCAGTAAGTGTGCGTCACTTATTTTCATGGTGAAGTCACCCCATAAGACTGCCCATTCCCCCTCGAAGCCAAAGTTCCTATGTGATCTGCACTCTCCAGTTTGAAATTTCCTATGAGAACAAGTACCCAGACATGTACCACATCCCACCCCTGAAAGAGAGATGAACCAGTAAAGACACCTTGCTTCTCCCTTTCCCTATGCAAGTTTCAAACAACTACTTGTGCTGCTATTTGAAATTGGGTCATTTGAGTAATAGGATTTCATCTGCGCATGCCATAAGAGCTGGCTATGCCATTCCTTAAGTACAATAATCCATGCTTGATGGTTTGGGATTTGAACAGATTGCATGCATAAACCTCTAAGACACTTCTCTATTGGATTCATAGCTTACAGTTGTTTGGGTATGGTAATAGTTTTACAGGTTCATAGGTATATACTAGGCTAATGACCACAAGGGCCCTTTTGAAGCCTAGCCTTGCATCTCAAATGTATCCAACATGTTTGGTGCCCTAGAGGTTAGTTTTAGGAATGTATGCATGTAAGGGCATAGGTGGTCAAATATTTACAGGTTGCTTCTTTCCATTCGAGACATAGGTGTCAGACCAAGAGTGAAATTCTGTCTTCCCATCTAGTCATTCAGGATACACTTGAACAGGGTAAGGGAAGACCTCTGCTTCACACAGATGGGAAGCCTGTTTCAGAGAAGGGCATTTCCTAAGAAAAATACATGCCCCTCCACATGTCCTATTTATGCCACAAGAAAGGTTTAAGTCCATGTATTGGGTAATTCTGATGATATTTGTTTTGTGGATATGAAAGAGGCCCATCAGAGTGAGATCCTAGGATGCCCTGATTGTTGCCAGACACAGATCAATCAACAGTCTATAGAACTCAGAGTATAGAGATAAGGTTTTGATGTGATCCACATAGAATATGTTGTTAAAGCCATGTATGCTTTTTGTAAGGAACCTCTGTGGAATTTCCAGTTGTTGCATGTGCCAACTCGAGTACATACTGAAGGGGACATTGTACTCAATCATGAGTCTGATGATGGCTGAGTATAGTGGAAGGATGACTTTCTTGGACCTAAATGCCATATCCTTGCTTATATACTGAGCAACATACAATTATTTCCTTACCATATTAATCACATGTTGGTCAAAAGCCAGGTCACTAATTATTGTGTCTTCCATTAGGAAAGTGTTATCAATGAGGAAGTTTTCTGGGGTTGCCAACTTCCCAAAGAATACTATAATGCACTTCTTTGCATTGAGTTTTAAACTGTGTCTATAGCACCAGTTATTTACATTAACTCTTCTTGGACCATATTAGTGTCTTGGGGGATTCTATGAATGCTCCCAGTTTGTAATCATCTGCATAATTGATCAAACAGAGGCCCTTGATGTTGACGCTGACTTCTAAAAAGTGATGACAAAAAAAAGGATCTAGCACTGAGGCCTGAGAGACTGCTACTGACAGACTTCCTTGTGGAGGTGAACTCCCCTATCCTAACTTCATGGGTCCTATCTGAGAGTCAGCTGGCAATCCAGTATATATCATAGAGGTTTATACCTAATTCTATGAATTTGTAATGCCTGAGTGAGGTATTGTATCATATGCCTTGGCCAAATCAAAGTAGGCAATATGCACCATTTGGACCTCATCCATCACCTTGGTGACCTTCTCAAAGAAGTCTTCCAGACTGATTAGGCATAATCTTTCTTGGACAAAACTGAACTGGGTCATATCTAGTGTTTGGAGCTTTCCAATGTCATTACTGATCATTTCCATGATAATTCTTCCCATGGCTTTGCATATGAGACTATTCAGACTAATGGGTCTGTAGTTTCGGGGGTTAGTAGAAAGCCTGCCATAATACAGAGGGATGACTGTTGCAGTTTTCTATTTGTATGGCATGAGATCTGACTGGAGGCTTTGGTTAAATAGTGACTCCAGTGGTCCTGATAGGTTGTTTTTCATGCTGTTTAGGAGGCATCTTGGAATATTATCAGGGCACATCAATATGGTGTTCTTGGCCTTAGAGAGTATGTTCAGAACCTGTTCTCTACTGATGGAAGAGGATTATGTTCAACAGTATTTCTTGAGGGATGACTGTGAATGGGGTGAGTGTGGTAAAATTGTAGCTGAATTTGTCGGCCAGTAGATATGTTTTATCTTCCTGCTCTCTGTAGGTGGGTAGCTCCATTCACTATTAGCTCTGCACATTATTCTGTACAGTCTTTGAGGTTATGGATGTGGCTAAAGAAAGCCTTGTGGTTGTTCGTAGTCAGGGTGGCTATTTTTACCCCACAAATGGCTTTGGTAGACCCGATTTGTTCACTGAGTTGTTTGTTTACATTGATGAGAGAATTTTTATCCTGCAGGGTATTGTATTTCCTGACATTTGCTATAACTTTCATTTTTAAGTTGTAATGCCTACTGATGTTTGGATTCCAACATGGTGGCTTGTTTCTTTTTGTTCTGAACTTATTTCTAGTAGGCACAGCTGTCCCTATGCATTTATAAACACAATTGTATAGAATATCTGTAAATAATATTGCATAAGTAACTGTATTCTCAGGGCTGAAGTGCTGGAAACTTTGTCAGGTTGCCACTTAACAATATGAACTTTGCTATGGTAATTTAGAAATGAAGAAGCTTAAGCTCATCATCCTGTTTAACCAACCTTGAGGTCAAAGTCAAAGTAAGTCATTGTAAACTTTATTATCATTCAAACCATACCGCAATAGTGCACAGTTGAAGAAAGTTGTGTTTCTCTAAGCTCATGTATAAACAAACACATAAACAAAGTACAAATACATGACAACAACACAAACGATAGCAGCAATAACAGATTTCAAGCCATCTGAAGGCACCACATCTGCATTAACCATGCTTGACCCATCACAGCAATCACAGCAGTCCTCGCTATCCACAACATCCACACCGTTGCTAGCTCTATTTCAGCAACATTAATGTCCCAAGTCCCAGACTGGTCAACTCCGATTCAACAGACACCATATTTAACTGCCACCATTCAAAGGCCCAAACAATCATAGTGGCCAAGGCAATCAAGCAACCAAGCTACTACAGCAATACTCACCATCACCATCATCCAAACCGTCACCAGCTTCATCTTCAACAACTACATCATCTCAAGCCCCAGACCAATTCCTCCAACATCCAAACCAGGAGATCAAGTTGTGTTTCTGCCATCCATCTTCTTTGCAACTACTATAGGCTCTGAATGGCCCTGGTTAGTCCAATGATCCAAAACAGCCACAATCTCCAAAAACACAGCAAATCCACAGACTAAGCCCAAAAAACACCACCACTGCAGGCAACCGTAAATCTGACCAACAAATGGACTCCCAAAAGGATGGTAAGTCAACAAAAAATATATAAAAATACAAAATACACACCAGGAGCCAGAGTAGCCACTGCCACACAAGGAGCCGCCATTTCAGCTCACCTTGTTATTGCTGTATTGGTGACCTTGTTATTGCTGTAGATTGAGACACCTCCAGTTTTAGTCCCTAACTGTATAGAAGGTGGTCTAAATGTGTAGAAGGCATTGTAGACCTGCACTGTCAGGGTACTGTCTGCAGCTTTAAATCATGTCCCAGACCTGCACAGTTGTCTGAATTTCCAGGGTAAGGAAAGCTCATAGAGAGTGGAGTTTCTTGTTTAGACTCCTGGTATTGAGCAGTAACACTTTTAGATTGCTTTGGATTGATGTTGCTATGTTAGAAGGTTTGACAGTTTGGCATTGCCTAAAAAAGACACTGTGGGGAGAGCACTGCTTTAGCCAATAGTCAAATGTCCATAAGGGGCAGGTACAGACCATCCTTGACAAAGCAGCATGGTCTAATGATGTGCTAATAAATACTGCACCATCTTGGAATGACATCAGAAGCTAAGCCAATCACTGAAGTCAATTATCGTTTGTTTATACTGTGGCATCATCCATGAGGAAGGCAGACAGCTGCTCTGTGCTAGACTGATACCAGCCTGGGACACATAGTCTAAGAGCACCATAATATTTCTCTTCATATAATCCAGGGAGCTAGATCTCAGATTATTTAAATCCACATGGACTATGACAGAGTCATATTGGTACCTGTGGTCTAATGAACTGACTATGTGAGTGTGATCTGGCAGATCCTGACCCAGCTAGTCAACTGACTGACTTTCTCTTTGTTCAACTTGGTGAGTGGGACATCTGTGTGTCTCACAATGGATGCTGCTATGGTTAAAATATTGGGTTGCATAGTTCATATGTTCATAGGTGTTCACTAGGCTAATGACCACAAGGGCCTTTTTAAGCCTAGCCATGCATCCCATATCTCTGACAAGTTCTGGTACACTTGATAAGTGTAAACAGGGGCTTGGGAGAAGAAAATTTTACAAGCAGAGCCCTGGTAGATATTGGCTAAAAAATGTACAGGCTACCAGTATCCATTAGAGATGTAGATGCCTAACAAGGGATGACTTTCATGTTCCCCATCCAATTGTTCAAGTTACACTTGAATTGATTTAGGGAGAAACTCTGTTTTACATGTATGGGGAGCCTGTTCCAGAAATGAGGTAGTGTCTGGGATGCATACCTGTCTCTCCAGCAGGTCCTATTCATAACACAGTCAAGATTTAAGTCTTTAGACTGGGTAATTCTGTTGCTGTTTGTTTTGCAGATATGCAAGAGGTCCATCAGAGTGGGGTCTGACAATGCCTTGTATGCCGGGCATAGATCTCTCCTTAACAGCCTGTAGGAGACAGAATAGAGGGATAGGGCCTTGAGGTGGTCTATGTAGGACAAGGAATGTCTTGAATTTATTAAACTGGATGTTCCAACTTTAATACTATTGAGGAAATGTTTAATGAGGGAAGAATTAACCAGAATATCTTCAATTATATGTCAACAGTGTTAAACAAATCTGTAAAGATTCCTGGACGTTTTAGATAAAATAGAAATGAGTTGGATCTTGTTCATGAACTTTTGGACCCTGACACCACTTGGTGTCACTTACAACTTCAACAACAAATTTCAATTTCATTGTTTGTATTGGCAAATTAAAACTGCAAATAAGAATGACAATGATAGTTTTTTCAGAGTAGGCCACACCACTGGTCAGTCATTGTATACAAGTAGTTGCTTAGGAGAAGGCTGTTTATCAAAAATCAAATTGATGATTGTAATATGGTTATGGTGGAGTATCAAAAATTATTAAAATATGTGCTATGTTATTTTGAAAATAATGGATTCAAAATCATGATCAACAATACAATTTGAAGTTGAGAGTGAGAACAGCAACTAGTGATGTCTCTCTCTAGCTCAGTGTCAGTTCTGTTAGCCTTTTATGTTGGTAAAAAGAGGAGAGGAGGCTTGAGATTGCATTATGACACATTTTTACGCTATTAGAAAAAATAAAAACTTTGACAACTTTGGCTAAACATATTTCATTTGCACCTGACCATAGTAGTTTCAAATTTATGATGATTAGCAGTTTTTTTTCACCCTTGTTGTGGTGGTCGATTCCATTATTATTAGAGAAGAACTTGAGTGAGTTTGGCAGATCAGGTTAAGAGCATTCTTTAGCTCTTTTCTTAAGCTAGAAAGTCTCACTAGATGATACACCTTAGTTATAGTAATTCCATATAGGGTGTTTTTTTTAGGGGTTTTTAACTTTATTTTACAGTTACTTTTTACTATTTTTATTTTAATGGTTATGTTTAGAATTTTGGTTTTGGTGTTTAGTTTTTTAATAAGAATTAAGAAAAGTCTTCATAGTTAGTTCCCGTGTAGGTGTCTGTTAATTTTTAAGTGATTGTATTCCTTTAAATGACTTAATTTAATTTTAATGAGTTGTTAATTGATTTTGTATTTAAAAAATTTTTTTACATGGTTTTATCTGTCTGAGGGAAGTTTTGCATACTGTGACAAATGAAAAGCACTTAATCTAATTAAAGGATTTGAATATTCTTTGCTGGGTGCTGTTTCGTGGTTTATGTCCCTGTTTTTTGGATTATACAGTTTGTCTCTTTGCCTGTTTTGAGTTTCAGTTTAGGACATGTTACTTATGCCCTATATTCATTTAGTGAGGAACCTCTGTAGACGTTCCAGTTGTTGGAAATGCCTGGTTAGGTACATACCAAAGGTAGCATTGTCCTCAATGACAGGTCTGATGAATGCTGAACACAGTGAAACAATGACTTCCTTGGACTTTGATACCATACATTTATTTATAAGTTGCACAACATAAAATGAGTTCCTCATTACTGTAAACACATGATGGTCAAGGGCTAGATTACTATCTATACATGTCTCCAAGTCCCTGACTACTGGGTCAACTCTTAGGGGTGTGTTGCCAATATGATAGTTACCAGGGGTGGATGACTTCCCAAAAGAATACTATTATTAATTTTTTGGCATTTAGTTTTATTCCATGTCTCTGACAACAGTTGTTTGTTTGTGTCAGTATCTGTTTGTCTGTTTGTCTGTGTCAGCCCTTCCTAGGCAACATTTGTGTCAGTGTGGGACTCAATGACAGCTCCCAATTTGCAATTATCTGCAAATTTAGTCAGCCAGAGGCCATTGACATTGGCCTTGCCTTCAGAAAAGTAAATTCCAAAATGTAGCAGTCCTAGGACCAATCCCTGAGGGACTCCATTTGTGACTGAGTGTTTGTCTGTGTTGGTATCAGTTTGTCTGTTTGCCTGTGTCAGCCCTTCCTAGACAACATTTGTGTCAGTGTGGGACTCAATGACAGCTCCCAATTTGCAATCATCTGCAAATTTAGTCAGCCAGAGGCCATTGACATTGGCCTTGACTTCAGAGAAGTAAATTCCAAAAAGTGGTGGTCCTAGGACCAATCCCTGAGGGACTCCATTTGTGACTGGCCTCTTTGTAGAGGTGGACTCCCCAACTTTAAATTCCTGGATCCTGTCTGTGAGCAGTTGACTATCCATCAGGTGACATAAAGGTTTGTACCAAACCTCTTGAATTTGTCAACAATGCCTGAGTGGGGTATTGTGTCAAATGCCTTGGTCAGGTCAAGGTAGGCAATGTGAACCATTTTGCTCTCAGCCATTGCTTTGTGACCTTCTCAAAGACGTCCACCAGATTAAGTAGGCATGACCTGTCCTTGACAAAACCAGATTGGGTTAGGTCCAGTGTCTGGAGGTTTCCTATGTCATTACTGATTATTTACATGATAATTCTTTTCACGGCTTTGCATATGAGTCTTTTGAGACTTATGGGTCTGTAGTTTCCAGAATCTATAGATGCCCCACCTTTGTGAAAATGGATGACTGTTGCTGTTCTCTTTTTATGAGGCCTGATAGGTCACGTTTCATGCTATTTGGAAGACATCCTGGGATATTGTCTGGGCCTGTTGATGCAGTGTTCTTGGCCTTAGAGAGAACATTAAGGACCTGTTCCCTAGTGATAGTAGGGGAAGTTATATTTGATGGTATTTCCTGAGTAAAGGTTGAGGAGGAGAGAGAGCTAAAGTTGGAGCTGAATGTATTGGCCCATAGGTTTGCTACATCTTCTGGCTCAGTATTGGTGGCTTCATTTACCATGAGCTCTGCACACAATTGTGCATTGCCTTTGAGTATGCAGGCATAGCAAAAGAATGCCTTGTGATTGCCCCTGACCTGGGAGGTCAAATTTACCTCAAATTTGGTTTTGGTAGACTTTATTTGTTGTCTGAGTTGTTTGTTTAGTTTGATGAGATTGCTTTTATCCTGCTGGATACTGCACTTCCTAATTTTTGCCATGATTTTCTTCCTTCTGTTATACAGCCTATTAATGTTGTGATTCCACCAGGGTGGCTTGCGTTTTGAGTTAATTCTGTACCACTTCCTGGTGGGTATAGCTGCCTCTATTCAGCTATTAACATGCATGTATAGGCTTTCTGTGAATAGTTCTGGGTAGGCAGCACTGTTCTCCAGATTCATGGGGGCTTGAGATTTTGCAAGGTTATCACTTAATAGTAGGAGATTAGCTGTAGACTAGTTCCTGAATATTCCAGGATTAGCTGGGGTTCCATATTTTATATTTACTTCAAAGGAGAGCGTTTTGAGGTCTGACCTTACCACAGAAAACATTACACTAAGGGGTGTGCAGCACTCTCCCATATTAGTGAGGACCAGATCCAGTATATTGCACCCCTGGTTGTTGTATTGACAATCTGGTCCAGCGATTTTGTGTTTACAAAATCCAGGAATCTCTGTGTCTGTACATTTGGTGTTGTATATGGTTCCCATTTAATAGTGGGATAATTAAAGTCACCCATGAATATTGGGTTGGATGCTGAGTGTTTTCAATAAGTTTAAATAAATGGTATGGGTTTCCTGGGTCATAGAGGGGAACCTATAGCTTGCAAGGAAGTGGTATTTGATTTTGCCTATGATGATTTGAATGTAGAGACGCTCACATGCATTGTCCTGTTTGACCATCCTTGAGGTATTTTTATATATTTATTTTTGATGTAACTTGAGACACCTCCACCTTTAGTCCCTGCTTGTGACGTAGATGGTCTAAATGTGTGGAAGGCATTATAATTTTGCACTGTTATCGTGCTTTCCATGGCTTTAAACCATGTCTCAATGACCACACAGATATCGGCAAATCTCTAGCATCAAGAGAGCTTCTAGAGGTTGGAGTTTCTTGTTTAAACTCCTAGCATTGAGGTTTGTTGGAAGTACTTTCAGTCTGGCATTGCCTAAAAAAGGCATGATCGGGAAGGACAATGCTTTAGTTAATATTTGAAAGCCTAGAGGGGAGAGGTGCATACCACCCCTGGCAAAGTAGTGCTGACAAATATTGTTCCCCCTTTGAATGACAAGAGAAACTAAGCCAATTATTAAAGGTGGTTTGCCTTATGGCATTTGATGCTGTGGCTTCATGTGGTATGGCTGAATGTGTTGCAGTGGGTGGTGTCTTGGTGGAGTGCTTTTAGGGCTACTGAGGGTATCTTTTGTAGGTCAAATGTCTAGGAGGTTGTTGGGGCTTAGGGAGATTACTTTTAAGAGTCTCAGCATATGTTGGTCTGTGTGTCTGATCCATACTGTGTGGTGGGTGTGGTATGTGCATTTCTGGCAAACTGCTTGGTATTATCTGTGCTTGAATGTAAGATCTTTGCTTGAGTGGCATTGTGTAAATACATCTATCAGTCAGTAAACACAAGGCAATTGTTACATTGCCTCAGTGCACTCATATCTTCTCTTGTCCATGGTTTCTGGCCCTGTTTGATTAGTAAGTAAGTTGTTGTAGACGTCAAGAGTAGTAACATCAGTACTGAATACTAAGCAAGCAGGGCAGTGCTTGTCCCTGCAAACTAGTTTCTCTTCATACAGTTTAGTAAAAGGGTAGTCAAATTGGACTAGAAGTGCAGAAAAGTAACAATTAAGTACCAGCAACAAATAAAAAGTAGCAAATTACACAGTAACACTGTCTGGAAGGCTTGAAAAAAGTGCAGGTCTCAGCAGATAACAAGCAATTTAATATTAATGACTTTTAACATGATTTAAAGTGCAAAATCATCAAATAAAGCAGTAGCACTGTAATACACAACTGAAAATGTCAAACAAAATCTCTTATATGCAAAGGATGGAGCAGGATTAATTCAGGACCCTTTAAAAATGTGACAAGGATGCCAAGTAGATGGCAACTCTGAGGAAATGAGCAGGATACACTTTGTGGTATGGAAGGTTTACTCAGGCAGTACTGGTTTGCTGGGTGGGCGCTCAGTATTATGGGACTATGAAAAACAATAGGTGGGAAATAGCTTACACAACTGTCAATAGCAAAGAAAGAGGGAAGGGACAGACTTTAAAAGTCAGATTACCATAAGGAGTGGAATGCAGGACTGGGGAATAGTTCAAACCACAAGAAACAGACTAGCTAAAAATGGATCTAGTCAAATAAAGCCAATATTGGAACTCTATCATACTTCTCAGCTGTACGGTTTTCACAGAATGTCTAGATTTTTTTCTGGCAAATCATTGAGGATTGAAGTTATTAAATAATATACATTTGAGTTTCAGTTTTCTTGTCCTTATGAAAATTCATAATAATGCAAAACCTGCTATTCTAGCAGCTGTCTAAATTTACATGAGCAATATTTAAAATTTGCCCCTATTTTTTGGCCTCCCCCCATTCCCACCGTTAATTTTGGCTTTGTCCAGCTTGTTTGCACTGAGAGGTTGAAAGGTATGAGCTCTGTGTATTCAGAACCTGTACCAAATCACAGTTCTCATAGCCCTATGATTCTGATTTCAAGATTAATGACATTAGGTATGTCAAGGAATGTTAGCTTTCCCAGGGAAGAACTAACTAATCAGTAGGGATCAGCAAGGAGAGCAGTACTGAATGTAGGCTGGGACAGACATGCAGAACATGAGGAAAACAGTAGCAGAATTGAAAGAAAAGCCCCAGGTAGGTTAGCATTCCAGAAACTTTAGCTTTTACAATGGGAGCAGGGATGGGAGCAGCGACGATGTCAGTAGAAGGCAAGAGGGAGTGCAGTACCAGAAGGGGCTGAGGCAAAAAACAGTAGCAAACAACAGAACGACAATAGAATGCAACTTTAAGCAGGGAAATGATCAGCAGAAAATACATCTACCAGCAAAACTGAAATGTAAACAGCTGTAAAAGCAGAATTTGTGAATCCTGCAGCAAAATAAACAGCATGCCACTAAAGCAATCCCACTACAGTCTAAGACACACGACTCTACAGAAATTTGCCAGTAACACTGCTTATGGAAAAATGCATCAATAAATGACTGATGCTAAAATCTGACAGTAGTTCTTAGTTTTGTCACAACTGCAAATCATACTACAAGACTAAGGCCCCAAATCGGGTTAAAAATACAGAGAGCTAGCTTTTACGAGTAATTCTACCTACTAAGATAAAGTGCAGTATAATGTATAAATGATGCTAAGATCTTGCAATAATTCACAATCTTCCCACAACTGTAAATGAAGCTACAAGACTAAAACCCAGAGCAAAAAAAAAATGCAGACATCTTTCTTTGACTAAAATTTGGAAAAATGAAAAAAAAAATACAAAAACAGTATCACTACAAAGGTTGCTATAAGTACAGCTGAAAATATTCAAGCAGAACTGAAATAAAAGCTTTTTTCTTCATTTTTTTGGATTAAAAGCTGGTTTACCACAGTTCAGGATTTTCCACACTTCTCAGAATCTTGAATAAAAGACCACATGCTGGCATTGCTCTATCCTGGTTATAACAGACTAGCTAGATATCCAATCAAATAAAGTCAATATTGGAGGTCGGTGACTTCAGAACTTATAGTAAGTCACACACAGTTCTCTTACTCCTATGACTATGACTATGACCTACAGGTCAATGACTCCAGGTAGATTAAAAGTTCAGAAACTCAGAAACTTTAGATTTTACAATGGGAGTCAGGAAGATCTGTAACTAATCAGTACGGAGCAGGAAGGAGAGAAGTACTTAATTTATCAGTTGAGGCTGGGGCAAACACATAAAAGAGGGGAAAGTAGTAGCAAGTAATAAGTAGAATATAAGACACTAGTGGAAAAACTGAAATGCAAGTAGCTGTGAAAGAAATGAAGCACAAATCTTGCATCAGAATTTACAGTACTGCCATTACTGCAATCCCATTATAGTGCAAGGCATCAAACTATGCAGACATTGACCAGTAGAGCCATTTCTGGAAAAATACAGTAATAAATGGCTAAATGAGGGACAAATATGGCAATAGTTCACAGTTCTGCCACAAATGGCTCTGATGCTGAAATGCTGGCAACAGCCTTGCAAATCTTCAGCCATAAAACCCTTTGCATAAAAGCTTTTTACATTGTCCACAATCACACAACCAACCCATCCACAATAGAAGATATACTTTCATAGTCATATCCCTTGAAATCATCTTCCTTGGAGATGATAATGGCTCTCTTAGACCATTTGTCATACACCTCCAACCAGAATGTTTCCTCTTGCTGTCACCTTTACCACTTCGTATGAATAATAAATGTCATAACTAAGTTCAAACTAGGTTCAGCAAAATCAGTGATGCAGAAACAACCCTAGACTGATTTGTAACAACCATTTGAGAAAACATAGCCAAATGTGGAATTCTAATATACTCTCTTAGTGATCATCATCCTACATATGTCATCTGCACACTCACTAAATCCTACAAACCTACCTTATTCAATGTTGCTAGGAATTTATCTAAATTTAACAAAAATAACTTTATTGAGACTATCAAAGTCTACAATCAGAGCATATTAAAATATGTCCCGTTAGACAACACCATATAGCATTTCAATGACATCTTTCTAAACATCCTAATCCAATAAGCCACACTTTAAAGTAAAGAGTTGAATCTAACCCCTATCCTGTGCTAACAATCACAAGCAAACAACTAATATGGTATGGAAATAAAGCATGGAGTGCCTGGCAAACCAACACAACTCCAACAAACTACCAGTCCTGTCATCACCACTTGAACTGTAAGAAAAGCTAAAGTTATCCCTAACAAAGTAAGAAGTAAAGCATTAACAATTATCAGGACCTAAATTATAAAACTCTAAAAATGGTCTGGTCAACTATCACACAGCTCCTGAAACACTGGAAACCCACACAGCCTAATGCCCTGTTCACTGAAACAGACTACAGCATAACCTGTATGCTTAAAAAAAAACATTTCATCAACGCAGCCACAGTACTTACTGAGCACAATTCCTGTTCAATCCCTCCAACATATCCTCCACTTGGTGAAAAGCTTTACTGTCCAGCATGTACCCACCTTAACAATAAAGCAATAAAGCAATATTTCAATAAACTAAAACTAACCAAACTAGCCCCATACAACTTCCTACCAAATTTGCTCTAACCAGCTGTTGATGTAACTGCCTACCTTGTCTTTATCCTTGTATTCAGATCTATCCAGAATTCCTGTACCCTACCTCATGGAAATAACCCACGGTTTTATAATTAGGATGAATGCAAAAATCGACTACATAAAGGCTGCACTTCTTCTAAAGACTCTAACTTCAGACACATTGCCAGATTTTTCCATTGTTTAAGATCTTTATACTACTAAACTATATTTTAAACAGTCTCCTATCTGCATCCCAATATGTATTTCACCCCTTCCACAGCAATGACACTGCTCCTTTATCTGTCGACAACAACATTTTCAAATACAGACGTAACAATTACCTTGTATAATGCATGACTTAACAAAAAAATTCAGATAGTCTCTCACTCCAAACTGCTCAACTATGATCTTAACCTCAGCCCTAGAATGGTTTAATACTTGCCTCACTAATAGGACCCAAAGTGTAAAATGAGAACTTTCAAAATCCTCCTTTCTTCTCATTCCAGCATGAGTCGCTCAAGGCTCGATATTCGGCCCTTTGCTTTTCAATATATTCATTAACAGCCTTCCTCCTGCCTTCATTACCATGTCCCTTATCCAATATGCTGATGATTCAGCCATTATCTGCCCAGCCAAAATAGTCCATGAGCTCTAGAACATCACTTAACACTTAATTATTCATTTCTACTGAAGTCAGGCTCAAACAGCCCAACCTTATAATAAACCCTAAAAAAACTAAAGCAGTGATAGCCTTACTCAAGTCAAACGCTGCTGCAAAAATGTATGTTGCTTTCTTTCCTCCAGTAGTACCCCCATCAAATCTGTTTCAGGGTTGGGAGGGTGGCCTAATGGTTAAGGTGTTTGCCTTACAAACACAAGATACAGGGTTCGAGTCTCACAAGGGATAATTGGCTAGGCTTAAAATGGCTCGTAAGGGCAGTTAGCCTAGTACTAATCTATGAACCTATGAACCTATGAACATATTACACCTAGATGGCATCACTGATGAAAATCTAAAATTTGACCTGCATGTCCAACAGGTAGTAAGAAAGCAAACCAAAAACTTGGACTTAAACACAGGGCAAAATCCTACTCAAGAATGTGCTTGCAAACACACAGTAAATGACTGCTTACTTCACACACTCTCATATGCCCCTATCTTAATAAATCTGCATTCAACCCAGCTTGCAAAACTTTAGTAGTGCTACAATAAACTAACTATGTTTGCTACCAATGGAAACAGAATCTACAACTGCAGTGCCATAAAACAACTTAGCTGACAGCACCCAAATTACCTAAACTACTGTGAAATCCAAAAAGCACATATGATTTTACACATTCCAGAAAGCTGCTAATCTTTCTTAATAATTGTCTTCAGTGGTCATAACTGACCAGTTTCAGGCACAGCCCAGTCGAATACATTCGCAATAACATTTGAAGGAATGAGTACATGTACAATGATGCATCTAGCTTCAAATAAAGAAAGCATTTAGGCAGTACTATATATGAAATATTTAGAGAAAATAGAAAGGCAGAGAGAAACAGTGCATACATGTCAAAGGAAGGAAGTAGAAAGAGACAACGTTACAGTACAGTCTTTACACGATAAGTGCACATAAGACCTAAGCGACATGGTTATGCAGTTAACTGTCAGCACAGGAAGGGATCAAATAGTATAAACAGGCACTTACAAGTGGTCATGAAAGACAGACTTCTAGATGAAGGAAGAACAGGGTGAGTAAACTGAGAGAGAGAAGCAGGGAGGGTAAGTGGAACTTGAATAAACGGCTATGAAATGGTTGTGGATATAAAATAACAGTTTCATTTTGCTTGATTAATGTATTAGCCAGGTGTTACTTTTATTTATGAACACATAGTTGTTGGCAAAAGTATTTCAGTAGTGTCTTACTTTGTGTTGCATGTCTTGCATTCTGTTTTGTGACTTTGTTGAGGGTAATTTAAGATGACCATGACTTTTTAATCATATTACCAAGGGTAGAAAGGGCCTTTGCTGATACTGATTGTTTGTTAAAGTTTTCTAGAGAGCACTACACGTGCCAGTAGTGGAGGTTTATTTTGTAACAGTGAGATGGGTTGCAAGATGAGTGTTGTGTTGTAAGCTGGAGATGTGTGCTAATGTATGTGCAGCTGAGCTAGAAGAGATGGTGAGCAGAATGAACGAGGTAAGAGAAACAAGATACAGCTAGTTGAAGAAAAATTATCAGGAAATCTTGATTTGCTGCTAGGAAGTGAAGTATGCATATTCATGTATCCATCTATTTATTAATTTACAAGTCTATATGTTTATTTATTCAGTTAGTTTGTTATTCTTTTACTAATCAAGTAAGGGATCTGGGTCATGAGGTAGCAATGTGACATAAAGGAAGAGCAAGCTTTCAACAGTATGAATAATACATTTCACACTGTAGAATAATTAAGTACATTTATATCAGCAGGAACATAATATACAGTAGGAAACATATGCAATTAAGCAACATATAGCTATGGAATGAATAACGAACACCAGCAAAGAATTCTTAGCATCATCAAAAACAACATTGAAGAGAGAAAGAGTATTTCCATACCTATGAGACAACATTGAATGTAGTGAATTGCCAAAACAAGCTTTAAAATATTGGATAGGGGAACACATGCACTTCTTCTAGCTTTTCTTGGTTAGGGGTCGCCACAGCAGATCACCTTGTCTGCTCATGATTGGCAGTGGAGTTTTACAGTGTCAAGTTGCCAGCCCAGTGCCCAACCTTCCACAGAAAGCACACACATGCACATCTAGGGCCAATTTTGAGTGTCCAATTCACCTGTAGCATATCTTTGGGAGGAAACTGGAGCACCCGGAGGAAACCCACATGAAGGACATGCAGACTCCGCACAGAAGGCACCCCAGCCAAGGATCGAATGGGCGAACCTCTTGCTGTGAGGCAGCAATGCTAACCACTGCACCACCATGGCCACCCTATAGGAGCACATGCACTAAATAATTTTATTATGGTGAAGTCAATTCCTAATTGTCTGTTATTACAGTTTTATGCAGATCAAGGAAGTTCCTGAGATGATACCATAGGCATAAATATAAATTCACTTTAAATACGTTATCTGATTAGGTTCAGTATAACTACACTATCTCATTAAAGTACTTCAGACAAGTTATCGGTACAATATTCACTCAAGCAAAAAATGTCCACCAATAGTAATATGTTTAACTAGAAAAACAGTATATTGGAAAGTAACATTTATTAATATCTCTGATGTGTATTTTTAGGCATTTTTGAAAGACTAGTTGAGATTCATAATTTTGCACTTCTTTAGATAAGAGATCCAGGTGCTAGGGACAGTTTTCCAGAATGCCTCCTCAGCTGCAGCAAAAGTGTATGCAGGTCTATGTAGCTGAACTATCGTAGTCACCTCTGTCAGTATATATCTGTGTCTGTCTGCCTTTCTTCACCTGTGTGTGTATCTTTTTGTCTGTCAGCCTGTCTGCCTGCCTGAATTCACGTGTTTGTGTGTGTGTGTGTGTGTGTGTGTGTGTATGTGTGTGTGTGTGTGTGTGTGTGTGTGTGTGTGTGTGTGTGTGTGTGTGTGTGTGTGTGTGTCTATCTGTCTATCTTTGGCAGTATGTTTGCCTGTGTACATCTGTAATTATGTGTTAGTGTGTGAGTGCATGCACCTCTGAGTGTTTGTGTCTGTGCAAGAATTACCCTAGGGGTTGGTTATGCAGTGGGTAGGGCAGGACTCAAAAAGCTGTACCACACATTACTGAGAAACAGTCATTCACTGTGTCTTATACCTGAGCATGTGCTCCATATCAGCCTTGTTAAGATAAGTACAATAGGTTTTAGATGCTGGAAATACATTAAGGAGCTTCAATGACCTCTCTCTAGACAAGCTGTGGAGGGAGCACTATAGCACTATAGCACAAGAAGCCAGATTTTTGCACCTGTGTCAGATAATAACTTATGAAATCTTTGGTTCAAGACATAGACATTTTGCATTACTGCTAAAAAGTAAACTCCCCTGCTCACTGATTTCCACATTACAAGCACATGAGTAAAGAAGATTTGCTAAGTAATTTACTTAGAGTAGCCACAGCCTTATGTCAGGTTATTACCTGTGAAAGACAAATCAAAGACTCACTAGTTTGTGCATCCAGTGCAAAGGGATCTTGTGGGCAAAGTGGCATGGACAGTGTAAAGTGTTAAAGTTCATGAAGTTAAGAAGTCACTCATACATGTCAACCTCTTAGCACAAGAAATCTGGACAAAGGCAAAAATAATGGAAGGGCAAAGTCATAAAAATAGGAACAATTTTTAAATATTGCTCTTACAAACTTAGAAAGTTGCTAGAATAATAGGTTTTACATAGGGATGTATTTCCTGAAGTATATGAAGTCTGAAACCCAAATGTCTACCATCATTTAGTGACTTCATCCCTCAGTGATTTTCCAGAAAACCACAAACTGAACGAGAGACTGACCAAAAATGTGAGGCAAAAATCTGGACATTCTGGAAAATATGAACCATTGAGAAGTATGAAGTTAGTAGATGAATGCAATGGTTAGTACGGAAAACTGTGAATGGCTAACAGGCTTGTCTTACTTTGCTATTTAGTAGAGTCACAAGGCTGCATTTTACACTGTACAATTTCCTTACTACATTAATTGTGAGACTAGAAAGATTACCATTTGTCTAATGTAGAATTGTTGTTATTTTGGAGATTATGGGATGTTCGTGCAGTGTGTAACCTGCAAACAGAGAAAAGAATACTATACTTCATAGCAGATCCTTTTGAGCATTTTCCTTGTGTTTCCCTGAGTTTGAATTGCCTCCAGCTTCAACCAGATGAAAACCTTAAGATCACTGAAACCATATATAAAATAATTTTTAGGGGATACATCCCTGCACCCCACCCCTTTACTTAAATATAATAATTCCATGGGTGTGCATCAACAAAGAAGAGAGTAAAGCCTATGTCCAGCTAATGAATGAATGCTAGAGCATATGTTGAAAAGTCATTAGCAGTGAACTGCTACAGCAAATGGATATTAATAAGTGTAACACTAACGAGTTTATTTTCATGTATATATTTATCTATTTATTTATTTATTTACAGGGACCTGCGGTGGTGGTGCTGCTGTAGCGTTGTCGCCTCACAGTAAGACACTGTCCGGTTCGATTCTCAGCTAGAGTGTCTTCTGCGTGGAGACATGCATGAATGGGCGTACCTTCGTTGAAGGTTGTGCATCAGGCCTGGCAAGCCAGCATGTAAAAATCAACTACCAATCATTCGTGGACCAGAGTTCTGCTGTGGTGACCCCTAACCGGGAAAAGCCGAAAGACACATACATACATTTATTTATTTACAGGATAAATCCGATGGGCACAAATGTCCATTTTCAGGGAAAAGTATTTCAATTAACAATCAGGCACCAAAAGACATGGACACTGTGCAAAAATAAGGCAGGTAGAGCTGAACTTCAATAGCTGAATCACTCAAATCCAATGCTGGTAGTAGAAACACACTTTATTCACAAAAAACGTGACACTCTGTAAGCGCTTTCATTTAAGGCTATGTTAAACTTCAGACAATTTCACAAATTGAATTTGAGTGATTCGGCTATTGAAGTTCAGCTCATGCTGCCTTATTTTTGCACAGTATTTCAATTAACACAGGAGAATTAACAGTAGTTTAGTTTTATGCTATACATAGCGTTTAGCTTTTATCATTACCATATGTGCATTATAAATCTATCTGCCTAAGGCAAGCATGAAACTGTAATGGGTGTATCCCAGTCGTTAAAAACTGCTAATAAAATGTTTGTTGAGGCCACCCAAGAGACAGGTCCATAATAGATCATTTGCAGTTACATGGAAAATGTTTTGCAATACATGCACAAAGCAGGACTGCCTAATGTGTTACATGAAATAGAGTATTGATGAGACAGCAGTTTAGATTAGTTTGATTAGCAGCAGTGCTGACATAATTATGCCTAGTTGAAATTATGCACATTGTGATTACTGAGACATTTAATGGAATCCTGCATTTTGGAGCCCCATGCACTATGAAAACAGAAACTTTTATAGCCCTGCTTTGAATACACACACTGCACTGTGCTTTATCCTGCAACAAGTCCAGGTCCCACCAACATTCACTGTAGCCTATTTGGTGCGTTATACTACCACAGTCTATGACATCATGACTTTCAAACTACATAAATTATACTTGTCCAGGTCCCTTCAAGAAACACATGACACCGAATGACATTTGACAACCTTTCTTAAATTTCCATAAACATAAATGTTAATTAATATTCATTCATTTCAACCAAACATGATACATATAAAATAACATCCATGTAAAATTGTCTTAGGACAGGACTGCGTAAACCTGCTCATTCTGATCAGTAAGCAGCATCCATACCTCCATTCACCTACTTATCAAGCAGCATACCTGCTCACTTTCATTACCATTTATTGCATTATACCTTCAACCAAATAAGCAGCTTCCTCCGCTTACTTACGTACTCAAGCAACATAACCGCTCACTTTCCTTTTCAAGCTTATTGAATTGACCATCCAGCACCAGAGGGGGAAAAGAAGAGGGCAAACCTGCCCCTCTTTTCTGCCCACCAGCCTGACCCTCTCTGCAGCACACTTCCAACAAACTAAAAAACAGTACGGCATCCGGCCACACATCATTCAGTGTAGCCCGTCCCCAATAACCAAGGTAGGTAGAGTTAACTCCTAAAACCCTATCACATAACAAATAAACAGTTACCAAACCAACTGAAAACAAAACACTGACCCTTCACCTATGCTAAGATAACCTAGCATTGCACTGCACATGAGCTAAATAATCCTCACTTCATGACCAATGGCAGCTCTGCAATGACTTCAAGGGCATTATAAAAACCACGCAGAATCAACAACATGTCATCCTGCCACATTGCAACCCCATTTGCCACCCAATTCAGTAATAACCAAATGAGCTCTCCTTAATGCCAGAGCAATAACAATTCTAATGACTCCCCCATTACTACCAACCAAAATAGTATCATTAAACTCCCATTGTCTGGCAATCCTGTCATCACACTAAATATCTCTTACAAGCAATAAAGCAGCTCAACAGTCATCATGGCATTCTAGCAACTCAGCTAAACAAGCCATACAATTTCGTTATTAAACCCAATTGCATACCATGATACCAATGAGATCTCTTTAACGCAGGTGTACTATCACTCCAGACCTTAAACCAACTAGCCTTTATAACATGAAATGATTAAACAACCGTCATTTCATTGTTAACAGCCCAACCACCATCAGCCCTGTAAGTTCCATTTTGGCAACTGGAAACAAACCATAATCCCCCATCAACCCGAATGAACCTCCTACACCAGCTAACACAAACACCAAAAGTAAAATAAATACTCCATGCCATTCAATCATCCTCCCTCACACAAGCCACTGACTCAACCCTCCAGCTTATAAACCTTATCACATACATAGCCAAAGTGATGAACAGGCCAAATGACTGAAAGAAAACCCTTAGTCCCTCCCTGATGTTAATCCAATGCCCCCTAAAACCAGACAAGGGCAATCACCAACTAACCTTAACAGCAGCCCTATCATAGATCACGAACCTTCCTGTCATCCCTCCAAATATCCAATACAAAAGTAGCATCTAAGAACCATCCTTGCCCTTGCTGGCCCTCACCTTTCATAATGACTAACCATAGCCATAACAAATGCTACAAATACACCCCCAAACCCCACACCTATAAATGTATAATCAAAATACATATCCCTATAACCCAACCTATCCATCTGCCACAAGGGCTTACCAAAAGAATTAAGCCACAAGCAACAAAACTGATAAACTACACCAACTATTAAACTTCACCAACTATTAACCCTATCAAAGTAACCCACTCAAACTGGCCAAAATAAACATGTCCTACATCTGCAAGAAACCACCACTGCCCCAACGGTAATGTGCCTTAATGACCATTGAATAAAATTACCTACTACCCTATAGCTTCCCCAGCACTCAAAGCATCCACAAAACAAAAACCATTACCTTTCAAGTCCATTTCCATCAGGGCATTGACTGTTACTCACTCAGCACTCCATCTTTGACCGCAATGTGCCCACCCAAGTGATCAGGACTTCCATTTAAACATGCATCCAAATTTAAACATGCAGCAAAACCATTCTCACTATGACGACCATCTAACGTATGTCATCTATATGTCTTCCCATACAAATATATGCAATTTTAAGTAACTAGCAACTTAGCAGCATGGAAGGAAAACCCAGGAGTACCTGGCAAAACCCACACAAACACAAGGAGGGCATGCAAAGCCCACACGACTGGCCCCCGGACGAGAATCGAACTGGAGAACCTCTAACTTTGAAATGACACAAACCACTGCACCACTGCATCCCATGATGCCTAAATAATAGAACTCTTAATTCTACCATAGATTGTACATTATCCTGCATCACAAATCATACGAGGTCATAAAACATTAATACTTATTCTAGAGTAAACAAAAAGTTGGTTGTGCTTCATCATCCTGGATAGTCACAAGTTTCTTCTTCTTCCAGATCACTGTGCTTACCTTTTCACCTATCCATTTCTGATTACTCACTCAAGGACCCCACCGCTTAATCGACACCAAAGCATGATCATCTGCGAGTTCACTGTATCTCACCACTGGAACTCGTCACACCATCTTCTACAAAGAAAAGGACAAAATTAAACCTTCTAATAGGAATGAGAAGGCTCCATCTTATACCCACCTATTGCAAATTACAGCCACAGCATTCCAAGACCCCATCTACAAAAAATAAAAAGACATGTAAAATATCAAAATACATAACACATTCCAAGACATCTTCAAGGACAACATATCCTGCCAAACCGGGAAGGAATGTACCACCGCCACTACCATTTATGACAAAGCAGCCATAACTGAAGCAATGCTTCCTATGACCCTATCAAATACCCAAGATAAATTTAACTACCAGTGGAATATATTAAAAGTAAACCCCACACCTGAAGGGAACTATCCCTATCCACAACCTGGGTAACTTTGCAATTCCAGACCACCAAAGCTGTTGGACATGCTACACCTAAAGAAATCCCAATCCCTCAGAGCCACATGCTCCAGGGATTTAAACCTTGTCACCACAATGAACAAAATATGCTGGAGGGATAGTTTCCTGACCCAGAGTCTCCCCAGACTCTGGAATAGACTGCCCATGCATGTCAAGCAGAGTGCCTCTTTGGCTCTCTTCAAAGGAACCTTGATGATTGGATGGGAGATAGAAAATTCACCCCGGGGATCACGTCAGTTGCCCTGCTAGACAGGAGTCTAGGGAAGCAAATACTATGAAAGGAAAAGTGCTTTGCCCAACTGACAACGGCCCCGCCTAAAACCATATCCACAATGGAACCTCCCTTTCCACCAAATGTACCAAGCACTACTCTTATGGCTGATAAATTGCCAACACAACAAGATTTGCTTTAACATACACCCTCTGAAAGATTGAAAGTCCGAAACTCAAATGTACTTCACTACCCAGAGCCTAGCTCTCAGCCTTCCATTTACAAAAAGAGTAAAATGCACAAAAGCAGTCCGGACAAGCACCATAAAGCCCAAAAAAATGTTAAAGTCCTTGTTGTGAAGGCTGTTTGCAGTACAAGCTGCAACACTGAAATTGAAATCCACTTGCACGTATAAAGCCACACTGAAGTCAGAAAAAACTTGAACCTTAATGCACTTTATTATTAAAACAAGTGTTTTCGCTGTGGTTAAAACTACAGCTTCATCAGAGGCAAAAGTAGAATGCAGTGTCAGAGTCAGGTTTTTATACAACACACCCTCACCTTAATTAGTAATGCAATCACAATGAAGGCGTGTTAGCAGCATTTCTTGCAAAAGTAAATTCAGGGAATGAAAGCTCTGTTTAGGAGCATTCTCAAATGTGTGTAATTTCATACTTTTAAAACAGTTGGAAACCATAAAACATTGATGCATCAGCAGTTTGTTACGTTCATACACCAAGCAAATGTGCATTAAAAGCATGAAAGTGTGTAAGAAATATATGCACAATAAAAGCAGTCTAAAAACAATGCATAACAGGTCTGCATATAAAAATGTTTATAGAAAAGTGTTTGTAAAAAAGTATCTAGTGAAATCACTACCTGCAACTATAGTTGGAAGCCTTGCTCAGTATAAGTCTTAAAAGTAGTGAAAAGTATATGTTACTACAAATTACTATTAAAGTAAAATAAAATGAAGTGAAAAGTAAAGTAAGACAAAAGTAAAGGAGTTATCTTTTATAGCTCCTCATTTTCAGGACACAAGCTATATTGCAATGTTCATTCAAACCTGGGTACGAAAATGAGTCTAGTAATATTTGCCATTCTAGCTCCTTATACTCCAAAAAGAGAGGTACTGGACCCCCTCTTTCTGTTTTCTTGACCTGGTCAATTGCAATAAAATGAAAGCTATGTCCTTGATGTTTCATTACGTGTTTAGCTAAAGCGTTTTCTTTTTTCAGTTTCCTTATGGCATAATCATGTTGGTACAGCCTGTCCCGTAGTCTCCGGTCGGACTTGCCTATGTAAAATGCTTCACAGCAGTTACACTTAGCTAAATAAACTATGGATCTAGAATCACAGTTAAGCTTATGTGTAATGTGGTACTTTTTGTTGCGTATTACAAAGGAATTGGAAGCCTTCACAAGATGGCAATAATTACATGCCCCGCACTGAAAACAGCCTTTTGTTCTAGTCATTAGCTCCGTCTGTTTACTTCTTTCTAGCAAAGTTTTCAAATTATTGCCTCTTCTATATGCTATCAGAGGTTTTGTGCCTAACTTGTCCATGAGTTCCTCATTGTTTGTTATGTAATACCAATTTTTATAAAGTATAATTTGAATATTCCTCGAGTCAATACTGTAATTTGTGATGAAACTATTTACAAACGAGGTCCCTGTTATCTCAGTGTTGGAGGTTGCCCTAAGAAAGGGTATGTTCTCCCCAACCCTTGGATTAGCCTCTAAGTCTTCCTCTTGTCCACTGAAAATTTTGTGTGGAAGTAAGGGTAGAAATTGACCTTCCCTTCTTTTATTATTGATCTCATCCAGTATTTCTTCAAATAAAGTATTTGGGTATTCTCTGTTGGTGAACATTACTTCCAAGATTTTACATTCTTCTTGGAATAGTATCTCATTACTGCACATCCTGGCTGCTCGAATTAGCTGTCCCTTTATAATAGCCTTCTTTTGCTTGAATGGGTGGCAGCTGTTGTAATGTAAAAAGGAGTTGCAGTAGGTTGGTTTTCTGTATATCTTTGAAGAATATTCACAATTGTTAACTTCTTTATACAAGTGAACATCAAGGTAGTCAATGCTTAGCTCTGAGAATTTAGATGTGAATTTTAAAAAGTCAGTTGTGTTATTAATAGAAGAAACAAATTCATTTGCTAGTGTCTCATCGCCATCAAAAAGGATGAAAATATCATCCAGGTATCTTGTGTAGAACTTGATGCGGTTCGTTGTGTTAATGTCCTTAAGAATGTTGTCAACCTCCCAGTAGGCCATAAATAGGTTAGCTACTGTAGCACCACATGGTCTCCAGAAACAAGGTGTAGCTATGGGGTCCCCATGTAATTATTGCCATCTTGTGAAGGCTTCCAATTCCTTTGTAATACGCAACAAAAAGTACCACATTACACATAAGCTTAACTGTGATTCTAGATCCATAGTTTATTTAGCTAAGTGTAACTGCTGTGAAGCATTTTACATAGGCAAGTCTGACCGGAGACTACGGGACAGGCTGTACCAACATGATTATGCCATAAGGAAACTGAAAAAAGAAAACGCTTTAGCTAAACACGTAATGAAACACCAAGGACATAGCTTTCATTTTATTGCAATTGACCAGGTCAAGAAAACAGAAAGAGGGGGTCCAGTACCTCTCTTTTTGGAGAATAAGGAGCTAGAATGGCAAATATTACTAGACTCATTTTCGTACCCAGGTTTGAATGAACATTGCAATATAGCTTGTGTCCTGAAAATGAGGAGCTATAAAAGATAACTCCTTTACCTTTCTTACTTCACTTTTCACTTCATTTTATTTTACTTTAATAGTAATTTGTAGTAACATATACATTTCACTACATTTAAGACTTATACTTAGCAAGGCTTCCAACTATAGTTGCAGGTAGTGATTTCACTAGATACTTTTTTACAAACACTTTTCTATAAACATTTTTATATGCAGACCTGTTATGCATTGTTTTTAGACTGCTTTTATTGTGTATATATTTCTTACACACTTTCATGCTTTTAATGCACATTTGATTGGTGTATGAACGTAACAAACTGCTGATGCATCAATGATTTATGGTTTCCAACTGTTTTAAAAGTATGAAATTACACACATTTGAGAATGCTCCTAAACAGAGCTTTCATTCCCTGAATTTACTTTTGCAAGAAATGCTGCTAACACGCCTTCATTGTGATTGCATTACTAATTAAGGCGAGGGTGTGTTGTATAAAAACCTGACTCTGACACTGCATTCTACTTTTGCCTCTGATGAAGCTGTAGTTTTAACCACAGCGAAAACGCTTGTTTTAATAATAAAGTGCGTTAAGGTTCAAGTTTTTTCCGACTTCAGTGTGGCTTTATACGTGCAAGTGGATTTCAACTTCAGTGTTGCAGCTTGTACTGCAAACAGCCTTCACAATAAGGACTTTAACATTTTTTTGGGCTTTATGGTGCTTGTCCGGACTGCTTTTGTGCATTTTACTGGTTTCTGTTTGTTTGCATTTACAAAATGAGGAACACTAGCGTTTGAATTGTGGAACAAATAGGAAAAATGAGTAACACATACTAACGGCTTACTAACAACTTCAGCTAGGAAGGTCATAGGGTGGTTAAAATATTGCTGGCTTTACTTCTAACAAGGATCTCTTAATGAATTAATATGAGCCACAACAATCCCAAAGGCTTCTCATTTGTACTGTTGCTCCTGCCCATCACTCTGGCAACTTGCGGATCCCCGCTGCACTACCGCAGCCTTCAAAGTAATCAAACCCACCTTGGTGAAACATTCCATCCCTACATACCGCCATGCCACCACTAATAACCACAAAACACAGCCTTCTAAACAGACAAGTGCAAGTAAACCTTTTTCGTATGTCCTGAGACAGTATCAAGGAGATGTTTAGAATATGCATCTATTCATTTACTAACTGGATAAGTGCACTTGTCTAACAGAACAAAGAATGAATTCTCAATACTAAAAATATAAAATAAGGGAAAATCCTAATGCGTACTCTTATAGTGCATGCGCTTAGTAATACTAAGAGACTACCAAGATGATTTTACTATATCTACCTATAATTTAATTACTTTGCATAAACTAACTGCTTTCAATTCCTTTGCTTGTTTCATTACTGTTTACTCCAGGGGTGGGCAAACTTTTTGATTCGTGGGCCACATTGAGTTCTAACATTTGACAAAGGGGCCGGAACAGGAGCAGATAGATGGCATGCTTTGAAAACATCACCTCATTGGGGGAAAAATACACATCTTGGGATATGGAGAAAACATGTGCTTTAATTTCCAATGAAAATGAAGAAAAACATTACAATAAAATCTCTGTCTTCGAAATGAGTCTTTAAACACTGAAAATCAAATAAATGACCATTTTATTTTAAAGCACTGAAAGTTCTGTTATCCTTCAGGATATCACCATCACTCTCCTCCTGACTGTCTTTTTTTTCAAAAACGGTAGGAGATGCAGATGTACTTGTCCTGTTCCTTTTATTCAATTTGTTTCCCTGGTGCCAAAAGTCAACAACGACCAGTGCAAGGATGAAACAGTTGCAGCAAGTCAGTCTGTCAAGCGTTATATTTGATCTGCACGCACTGTTTATTTTAACAACGTGCGTATCACGGAGACACACACATTTTAATGGGAGCAGTGTTGTTGGTCTCCTTTTTTAGCCAGCGCATCAAAGTCTGGAGTTAGTTTTGTTGTGGCGATTCTCAGGATGGATCTGAGCTGTAGGTCTGTTAACTTGGATCTGTGGCTGGCTTTGTTGATGTTCATGACGCTGAAGGTCTGTTCACACACTAAGGTAGAGCCGAACAAAGCCAACATCATCTGCGCTTTTCGCCTTAGATTCACCTCAACAAAGCCAATATATCTAGAGTGCGCCATCTAGTGAGGAAACATCAGAATTGCAGGGGAAATAAAACATTAACAAGGTTAATTTATTAAATTTTTTCAAGTTTGGCTGGCAGAATCAAAACGTTTAACGGGCCGCATGTGGCCTCCGGGCCGTAGTTTGCCCATGCCTGGTTTATTCCCTTAGTAAGCCATGCCTGTGTTAATGGCATGGACTGTTTCTATCTCTTCCAACCCTGGTTACAGTTATCTGAGGCTCAATGTATTTGACAGTTTAAAGTAGACATCCACATTCATATTTAACTAATTTTAGATATATTTACATAGTCTACATAAATATAAAGATTCCATGTGTCAATCTGATACTTGTGTTGATTTAAATTTGTTGTGTCTGTTAGCTTTGGAGAAAAAAACAATTCTTAAAAACAGTGCTTGATAAATATATTTAGAAAACAGCAAAATCTCACATTTGCAGGCATGGTTAAGCCCTGGAAAAACAATTAAGTACTTAAAGTCTCGTGGAAAATAGTACTATATACCAAAATGAGCAGAGTGAGATACATTTAAGATCTAATACAATTCATTACCTGAAAGTGAAATCTCATCACTCTGATCATAGGTGCTATAACTGATCGGCATACCTCTCAACTATATTGAATGTCCAGATTTTTGCCTCGCATCCCCGGTCCGTCCCTCACAAATTGCGGTTCTGTGACCAATTAGCTGCAAATCATCAAAGACTAAAGCTAGAAAACAAAGACAAACATTTTAGTTTCAGACTTCATACCCCTCAGGAAAAATCCATGCTAAAATATATTTTATTCTATCAACTAAGTTTGTAAGAGAAATATTTAAAAATTGCCCATACTTTTGGGCCACTGCCCCACTTTTATTTATGGCTTTGTCCAGATTTCTTGCTCCAAGAAACTGGGAAGTATGCAGAGCCCCTCAGAGTTACAACCCATGCAAAGAGATCAGGGCAGTTTAAGTAGCAAGGACAAAGTTTAGATTAGTGTAACCTGTGTTTTGCGAGTAAATATTGGAGGAATTTAATAGCAACACTAACTGCTGCACCATTCCGCTACTCAGTGGTGATATAAGGAAGAACAAGTAGTCAAAGTACCAGAGTCACAATTATATGCATACAGTTGAAACAATTGAAAAGTACAAAAATCAGTAAAACGTGCAGCCCACAAATGAATTTACCATTTACATTGTCATTTGAACTACACTCTTGACTTGCTGAAAGTAAATCTGTACTCCCCAGGCTGGGTAACCTGTATAATTTGCAACCGAATC
>NC_056725.1:526482412-526534912 GCF_019279795.1 Protopterus annectens | reverse complement strand
TGAAATTTCCAATTCAATGAAATAATTTAGTATATGGAGAGGTGTTTGACAATGTAAGCAAAGCATTCAACACATTCAGCTACTCACTCCTAAATTATGTTTCCATTTCATAGTCTGCAAAACTCAGCTTTCTCCTGGTCTTCAAACCATTGACTATATACAATAGCTCAAAGTGTTTATATTTTTTAAACTTTCACAGCCTTTTCTAGTTCAAAACAGTGTCCCAGAATTTCTGTCCTGGCCTTCTTTTCACTCTCCTATCTAACTACATCAGATCAAATAGTATGTTCTATAAATATTTATATGAACATAATCTAGTCATTTAAGGGGATGATCATAATTCTGATAGTATTAAGTCCACATTTGCATGATTGCTTGATAGATTTCATTTGTAACTGCAAATAAAAACTGATCATTAACTTTTTCAAAACACGGGTCACATTATTTGAAATTTTCTATCAGAAGAAATAAGACCACAGTGAAACTGATCACTTCTTTACCATATGGTAATAGAGAGAGGTGCTTGGAGACTGTTGACTATTAAAAATGTCACAAGCACCACAATGTAACTGGAACCTCAATAAAAATCCAAAGCAGCCAAGGAAGAAGTAAAAGTCTACAGTGGTAAAATATACCATACAAGATAAGAATAAAACCCACTGGAGCCACCACAACTGGTTAAAACTTTATTCATCACACAGATAAGCACTTTCAAGCATTTGCTCTTCATCAGATCTGAAAAACAGTTAAAATCAAACATATTTAAGTAAATAGCAACCACTTAGAATCAATAGCAAAACACATGCCCCTTCAATAAGGGTTTTAAAGGCATACAAGCATTTAACCCAGGTGTAAGGTTAGCTTGCAGTTCAGCTATCCATCTTAACTCAGCTAATTCAGTGCTATGCACAATGTCACCCTCCCCATACTCACTGAATGTATGGTGTTATACATTAACACCATAAACTGAAATCTATGCTCTTTGTACCAAGGTACTAGAGAATTAAAGTGTTTTGGGTCTGAGCCAGTGGTTTTGTTTTTTCTTATTTCCATACAGTTGTTTGGATTAGGAGTGCATAAGCTACATATATGTATATCTTGTTGTATAATTACTAACACCCACCAATACAGAGAAAGCCTTCTGCTTAGGCACTGTTAGAATCATAAAGGTCAAAACATAATGTTAGCTCTCATTTGGAGCTTGAACCCAAGACCATGAGCATATCAAGCTGCCATTACTGCTGCTGGATGATGGATCAGCAACAGCATCTGAACAGGTAAGTGCTGAGTTTTGCCTTAAGAGTCTTATCCTTTCAGCTAATAACCCCCCCCCCAAGATGATTAAAGTCAAATTAAAAGCAAATGCTGATGAATTATCTGCTTAGACACTGTCAGAATCATTAAACTGAATAGATAACATTAGGTCTCATTTGGGACTCAAACCCAAGACCTTAATCATACTATATGAGTATCACTTTTTTGGGCCAGCAAGAGCCTCTGGAAGGATAAGTATTGAGTTTTACCTTCACACCCTTAAGTTTTCCTTTTTCCTTTCACTTTTATGATTCTAACTGTCCATAAGTAGAGGTATTTCTCTGTATTTGTGTGTGTTTGTAATTTGATCATATGCACAATGCTGGGGGGGGGGGTTTCTTAGTTGAAAGGATAATGCTGTTAAGGGAAAAAAACAACTCAATGTCTGGAGGCTCATATTGTTCCAGTGGCAGTGAAACCAGCATCATATGAGGGGACCTTGAGCTTGAGACCCATCTGAGAGATAATCCCCCGGATTCATGAAGCCTGCACCAGGCACAGGCGTAGCGTATGCGGGATAATGCCAAATATGTCCGCCGAGTGATTCAGGTACGAACCAACTCCACGTGCACTACTGGAGTATGCCAGATCTACGCAGCCCTCAGCACAGGTATGCAAATCACCCCATGCGCAGTGTCGCACCATGCTAATGAAGGCATACAGTGATTCACGAAGTGGTGCAGACATAGCCCAAGCCCATGGAAATGTAAACCAAAAAACATGGTTTACATTTTCCCAAACAGAACATCGGAGTTATGGAAGCAGACCAGACTCATGCATTACAAAGTTAACATATGCCAATGGTGAAATACACAGCCAATGGCACAAGAAAACATGTACAACACCTAAAAAAACATTTAATGTTATGTCCACAGTAACGCACAGTACAACCGCAGGGCATGTGTGCACAAACAGGAATACAAAGGAAATATATGCAAATGTCATAAAATGGCAATCAAAGACAAATCAGGATTGCACCATAATACGCAATGGTAGGCATGGCACACCACAAGCAAGGCGCAAGGGTTGCCAAGGGCCCGCGACAGTGTTTGGCACTGTAACTATGAATTAGTAGTCAATGCCATGCAAATGAGGCAGGTAATACTGAATCGCAAACGTCCCGCCGGATTAAGGATGTACCTGATGGCGCAGCGCTATAACACCGAGGAGTGTATCAGAGGTGATACATGACATCAGCAGAGGGGTGTGCCACCGTATCAGTAAGCACATTGGAGCAATGCAAATCTGGCCTGGCTGTTGCTAAGCAAAGCTGCAGGACAGGGGTGGGGAGGAAGGTATAGAACCGTTTAGCTGAGAGCACACATGGTGCCCGAAAGCGCATGTGTACGGGGATGAAATCGTACCCGAAACCCAGTAAGTGGATGCACACGCCGCGAACAATAGCACAAACAGGAAGGTCAGGGGAAGAAAAGAAGGAAATGCCAAAGCAGGGTAATTGGCGTACTAATGAGCAATTAACACCAATCAACTCACGGCGGCCAATCGATGGCAGTAGACAAGCCTGCATGCAGAAACCTGCAAAACAGAATAGGGGAGGCATAGGATTGCAAAGAAAGGAGGGGAGGACTTGGAATGCAAAGATAGGAGAACTGTCATAGTAGAGCAAAGCAAACTCACAGTAGACCGACAATAGCACACATTACGCAAGATAAGCCATGTCTAGGAAAGTACAAATGAAAGCAGGCAGCTGGATGCATGCCAGAAAATGGTAGATGTAATGTGCACAAATGTAAATGGAAGGGCAGGAGGTAATTCGCGGCATCCAAATGTAATGCAACACCAAAGGCAGCACAATAGTGGTTCCGTTAATAAAACACAGAAGATACCCTGTAGCCATGATCGTACATACACACCCTTTGACATCATCAGTGTTCACAGCAAAACAGTATAAAGTGTGAAAGCACCCAACACACACCTGTGTATTCCCAAACACTGCACCATAGGTGTAAACAGATGGGGAACTTTTAAAATGTACATGTTGGGAGCTGCCATAGCTGTGATTCATCAGCATGTGTTACAGACCGACGGTATTGTGGAGGATGATGCCGACAACCATCGTAGGCCTCGGAGGAGGAGAAGAGTGTTCAGATCAAGGGTAATCTACCAGGGGCTACATGATCTGGAGATAGTAGAGCATTACAGGGTGAACAGGGACATCTTACAGCAAATAGTAGAGCTGTGCCAGCCACGCCTGAGAACCAGAAACAACAGAGGGGAACCAATCCCAGTAGACATGAAGGTATGTGTAAGCTTGCGAATACTAGCCACAGGTACCTTTCAAAGGCCAACTGGAGATATAATGGGGATCTCACAGACATCAGCATCCAGAGTACTACACCATTTCCTGGATGCCATGTTACCACATGCCAATGAGCATATATACTTCCCCCGAACTCAGGAGGAGTTGGCAAGCAATACGCTTCACTTCCACCATGTGGCAAACTACCCGGAGGTACTGGGTGCGATAGACTGCACGCACATACAAATCAAGTCACCACCCGGTGAGTATGGTAGGCGCTACATAAATCGCAAGGGATTCCACTCCATCAACTGCCAGGTTGTGTGCAATGCCCAGGGCATTATCATGGATGTGTGTACTGGCAGCCCTGGAAGCTAGCACAACTCCCATATCTGGCATGCCTCACAGCTGTATCAGGTATTTGTCAGGGGGGGCATCCCACAAGGCCACTTTGTGGGGGATGCTGGCTATGCACTGGAGCTGTGGATGATGACCCCCATCAGAAATGCACACACACCAATGCAAGAACGCCATAATGAGGCGCATGCACAAACCAGAATCATCATAGAGCGTGTGTTCGGGATGCTGAAATCACGGTTCCGGTGCTTGGACACATCTGGTGGAACCTTGCAGTACTCTCCAGGCATGTGTCCCACATCTTCATAGTATGTGCCATGCTACATAATGTGATCCTGTGGAAACAGCTGCAGCAGGGTCAAAATGGGGGAGGGCCTCACAGCCCACCGCAATTACCAAGGCCAACACAGGCACAGAGGGATCCAGACCATGGACACACTGTGACAGCCCCAGTAGGCAGACGGAGGCATGTCCAATATGCTTATGCCTTGGCAAATTGGGAACATATAGCACATACTTTGACAGTGTAGGCTCCCACGGACTGACACCCCTCCCCACCTGCATACACAGTAACATGGATGGCACACAAACATGACTACCTGTAAATTGTGATGTATAGGTGGCCCACTGTGGAATCCTACATAGGCAGCCCTCAAACATTATACACGCAACAGCCATTGGAACACGGAAATGTCAACACCTGAACAGTAGATGCGCCTATCAGCATCTGTCGGTGCTATGTGTATAGGTTCTTAGGTACATCGGTAGGTACACGCCCGATTGTCAGAGGCAAAACACCAAACAGGGCAAACAGTGACTCCCATCGACACAACATCGAGTAAGCAACTGTTGCTTACTGGAGCAGAGGCAATCACGGGAGCACAAGTGTGTAAGCACTGTCCTACACACACTCATCACAGATTCCCCGCTGCGTTACCGAGGGGCTCCACAAAATGCAATCATGGATGTTGTGTCAAGGCAGGGGATGTACCCATGACAGGCATTCATCACCCCAGCATGCTGCATCCATGGTCGTATGAAGGTGTAGCACATTATCAGGTGTAGCTAATTGTGATATACATACCCAATGCCAGAGTACAGCCAGTAAACATCACATGGACATACCATTAACTGGACTCATCAATTTGTAAACTAATGGAGTTATCCATGTGAGTGTAGTGTGGAGTAACTGCTGTAGTGTACTGCACATACAAAATGACATAATACGCGTACAACCCCCAGATGTCCAAGTGGTACATGCAGTGACTGTCGTGCATGTTCCCGGTCCCACATCCCGCAAGGGATGTAACGTAATTCCGATGGCACGGGTAATGCATTCCGTTGCAGGTCATCAGAATATGTGCAGCACACATTAGCAGGAATAAGCGTTGCCCACAGCTGGTAACCGATGTTTAAGTATGACTATACAGATATGCGTGAAACAGGGCTAAGCATCACCAACCACTGCGCAGATCACGGTCAGTGATGTACAGAACAGGTGAAACCAGCATTAGTCACCCCTGAACAAATAGCGCCTGCTCTGAAGGGTAAAACGACCACTGCCAGGAGTGGAACAGGCATTCATGTATACAATCACCCAACACTATTGCTAGGCAAGATGTACATACAGTAGGGTTGCCACAGTTCAAATGACCAATGTGGGACATACACCAGATGTCTGCAGGACGACACATACACCCGGCCAGTACGAAAACCAGAACGTCAGTGTTTTGTATAGATAAAAAGCTTATTCTAGTAATGGTCGCAGGTACGTGTTCCATGTCCTGTAACATGTAAGTGGGCCAGATACAGATAAACTATAGGGAATATGTTTGTCCCAAAGTCGCAGGACATTTGCTATGTTCACAAATATTTCGCAGGACACAACTGCACAAAGAGGGACTGTCCCTCGCAAAGTGGGATGGGAGGTAATCTTAACCTATGGCACGTGTGTAATGTGACAGGTACAGACACAAACGTGCAGAGTCCAGGAAACACAGTATACACTGATAAACACACAATGAAAGACGTAGCGTGCCTGTCACCACCCCTGTCCAAGATATGTATATATATATATATATATATATATATATATATATATATATATATATATATATATATATATATATATATATATAGATATATATATATATATATATATATATATATATATATATATATATATATATATATATATACATATATAATACAGATAGAAAGGGCGATAGTGTGATATATGTCGATATATAAGGGGTCACTGACATCTGCAAATATATAGATAGGTCGACGACATTCAAAACACCTTTGAGGTACAAATAAATAGGATACCGCCAACTATGGAATGTGTCACACACTGACACGTGTAACCAGGAGGCTGAAAGAGAGAAAGAACACAGTACTGGAACAGTAGAACCACAAGCAATGTGACGATAGTAAGGACATGTAGTTACCGCTCCGGTGGTGCAGTCCACGTAGGTACTGTGTACAACTGTGGTTGTGAGTGATGTAGCCTGTGTATGTGTGTGTTGAGGGTGCCATGTGTGTTTCCGTGTGACTGTAAAGTATGTGTGTGTGTGTGTGTGTGTGTGTGTGTGTGTGTGTGTGTGTGTGTGTGTGTGTGTGTGTGTGTGTGTGTGTGTGTGTGTGTCCCCGCATCGTGTGTCTGTAGGTGGCAACTCGGAGGTAGATGATTACGATAGGTGCGGGTATAGCTAGCCATAGGCATGCGGTAAACATCTGTCCCACAATGGGAGGGACAGCCCCCCCCCCTGAGCAGGTATGTCCTGACATGAAACATTACAAAGGGCAACTGTCCGAGAGTTTAGGACATTAGTATGTCCCAAATATTATGCCATAGTTGCAGGAAATACTCATGCCTGTATGTAAGAAACTGAAATGTTACATGCAAACTGATAAGTAGTTAAGGTCCAAGAACAATTGGTATGTAATGAGGATAAATGTATGTGCTATCCTGTGTACTGACCGTGGCCATATGTCAGCCTGTAAACACCACTGTGTGACCCACAAGTGTCCAACTATGGCCATATGAAAAGGTGGCAAGCCATGTCACAGAGGGTCTGCCACCAACATCACTGCAATGACTGCAAAATATCTGGGACAGACATACACGGGATAGCGGTCATTTACAAATATCCCTGCACATATCGCCGTACATCCGGAGGTATGGAAGTATCAACCTCACCTGCATACCATATAGAAACCAATTAACACTGGCCCAAAGTAAATTCTTGTAACAGAAGTCTATTAAGTGATAGCAGTGTAATTAGGGAAGGGGCCCACACACATATATATGGACTATGTAGAAATGCAAGCACCACAAAACCGTATATGCTAAGTACACCCGCCTACATCCCCCACACTGGAAACAATAGCAATACAGACCATAACCACAGCCCAAACATCTAGTTAGTCAATTACATCTGCTGAACTGTTAACATACCTTGTGAGAGACACATTTAAAGGCACCATGCAAAATTGTATCTGTCGTATAACGGAACAAACAGCGATGTTACAGGTGTTTGCAATAGTCCGTTATCAGACGGGTGGGATTACAGGTACAGTCACAGGTAGAACCACATACTCAAGCCATCACACAGAATCCACGGGGGACATGACTCCAAAATAGACTTGGCTCTACACATAGCAGTTGCAATTACACACAACAAAACACAATACAGGCCGTCTCCCTGAAGGCAGGGCAAATGGCCAACGCCCAAGTAGAGAATTCAGTTATACCCCACTGTTGCCACGTAATTGGCGAATGGAGTAGCTACACAGCTGCACGTAATTAGTCACACTGGACCACCAATTGGCGGCAGTAAATCACATGTTGCAGGTAGAGACGTACATAAGGATGACTTGCCAGATATGCAAACTGTATGCTCATACCGTAAAACAGTTTAAAGAGTGATACAGAAGAGCGAGATAGAGATGAAATACCGGAACGATATCAAGGTATGTAGAACACTAACTGCATGTATAGTATGTTCTGTATTAAGTTATGTCAGTGTATGCATAGCCTGGTTTGCAGTAATTAAAATTCTCCGCCACGCATAAAGTGGGGAATGGTATTTATGTAGTGATGTCTTGCTGATCGTACTAATGCTTGTAGAAGTTGTGCGTCCAGCAGTGGGCCACAAGGTAAACAGCACAGACACCACAAAGGATGCAACATGATGGCTTTAAACAGAACAATGTCATACGACCCGCCGTCAGTGGCAGGGTATGTCCAATAAGTACGTGCCATAGCGGGGGATAGTATATGTGGATATACTGTAACAGTACGCATGTGTATGGGCATATAACATCAATGACATGTCTAAGGTGGTCCCTCTGTGCAAGTATGCTTTGAATTATGGGATAACATGTAAAACATGTGTAATGTATAGTACAGTAGATTGATATGTCAGATATGCTACACAGGAGATCAGGCATATGATGCATAACAAAGGTATCGTATAGTGATGTGAGTAGTATGTAATTAATTTATGTATAAATCCACTCTGTGCATTTGCAAAGGACGCAAACATTACTCCCATACTAGAATAGCAGAAGAGATGTGACAGACAAACATGAACATGATTGGCGTGTACAATAACAGGATACATATGGCCTGTAGTCACGGGACATTGTAATAGCGTGACAGTTAATCTAACTGGAAGGCTATTCCAGTAACCATGCACAAAGAACATGTAATAGCTCCACAGGTTCATAGTGGGGTACCATGCAGTCTGGCAAGTCTATGTGTAACAACAACTACAGTGTGCACACCAGTGGCACCTCTCTTGGGTAGTGTCCTGTGAACAGAAGAGCCATGTGTAACCTGCATCTCTGCACAGTACAGCCACTGCAGTGATCCCTGGTGTACATGTGTCCACCATCCACCAAGCGAGGTATCACATGAACACTGCCACTGACTGTTCATGCGCGATGTACATAGGAATCTTGTCCCAAAGCATGGTGAGTGTCCGGTCTGGGAATGCAACCCCCAAGCACATGCCACACACTGTCGCATGTGTGCACATGTCCATGAGCATCATGCTCATAGTGGCTATTGTTTATGTTGTGTATGCGGAGTATATCCATTAACATATTTGCAGACATGGGCCCTGTCTTTGCAGCAGAGGTCACCCCTGAGTATGTGGTCCATCTGTACATAAGCCGCAAACTTTAACTGTTGTAGATCAATAAACGTTGTGACATTTTAATGTTGAGTTATGTAAATCTGTTGTGTAAGGTACACCGTAAGCGGGGTGTTGTACCCATGGATGTGTGCATAAGTCCAGTGTTCAGAGGTACAATGGGTGCCTATGTACCTGCTACACACCCAGTACAGACATGTGTGGACACGTAGAAGGATATCCATGCCACAGTGGCAATGTGGTAATCACAGGAGTGTGTGCGACATACATGTGTCTTACAAACATGTACAATGCGACATGTATGTAGGGGACTAACACCTATGTGATAACCAGTGGGTGGTTGGTGTGCTGCAAAGGTGATGTTCATGCCAAGTGTCATGCAGGTTGAGGTCATGATGTTCATATCGGTATCCGTCACAGTGACACCCATATGGATGGGGTCTGTATCAGCTGGTGGAGCAACAACAGTGCTGGGTATGCAGTGGTCTGTAAAGCTAGGCAGGGAAGTCCCCTCAGTGGTAGCCTGTACCTCAGGGAAGCATATACCGAACATGAGGGCCTCATGACTGAGGACTGTGGTATGCCAAGTGTAACTGGAATGCAGTATGTGATATGGTATGCCACCCTCAGTGTGTGTGTCCCGTCCATTAGCCACTTTGCATAACATCCTGAGACATATGTTGTGATGTGCAGGTGGATGTGTATGTTGTCAATACCAGAATGGAGAATGGTGCTGAAAGGCAGTGAGAGGACAATGTAGGCTGTGTGAACCCCCGTGTCATCATCAACTACTCTGGCAACTGTATGAAAGGTGTTCAACAGGTGTAGGAGGCATGCTGTGGCCCCAACAAGACCAACCCAGCTGGCATCAAAGGAACGGAGCACAACAAAGACTCAGCGAATGATGTCCATGATGATGTGCCCAATAGCCGTGCATAACAGTCCAGTGAGGTGTGTAGGGCAATAGTCCCAGTCGTGCATTGTGGCACCACCTGTGTGGAGTGTAACTGTCGCTGTGTGCCAGTCAGGGGCCACAATGTCTGGTACAAGGCTATTACTGAATATGGTGTCCCAGTGGGGAGACATGCCTTTCAGAGGTCTGTGGACATCACAGCCTGAGATTTTGTAGGGTGATAAGGGGCCAGTGTCCTAGCACATATAGAGTGCAGGTCAGTACTGTGTAGGTGTGACCGCAGGTACACTGCAATGTTCCTGCAATGAATGTGGCCCCGTAGGGAGTGAGAGGGTGTAATGTTAGCATTGAAGCCATCAGACAGCATGTTGCCAACATCACCTGTTACTGTCATGTTCCAGAGTGACAGTTGTATGTGTGAGCAGATGTGGGTATTGCATATGACTACTGACATACCACCATAATGTCTTGTGGTACATCTCGAAATGTGTCGCAGTAATGTGTAAGTAGCTAGTTATGGAGTATGTGATGAGGGATCCCGTGACCCTACCGAGGCTGACCAGTGAGTTACCCCACCCATGGGAATGTACACCACTGTGCAACAGCCCCCACCTGTTGTTGTAAAGTATGTCCGTGAAACCACACCCCCAGAGTGTCGTCTGTTATCTGGTGTGTACCATCATGGCTCTGTGTGGAATAGCATGAACCATATTGTTGTGTACATGCTAATGAAGTGCACTGGGGTATGTCTCAGTGTTTGCATGTGCATTGTCCACCTGCACGTGTGTCATGACGTTAACTACCGCTGTCATACGACAACTGTAGTAGGTGTTGTAGTACTCATCTACTGTGCATGCCGTGAAGTGTGTGGTGCCAGTATGTGGCTAACAAGGGTGAGTAGCATATGTTCGGATTCCACCAATGAGGGGATAACCCCAGGTGTGGAACAGCAGTCACATGTTGGTAGTGTCCATGTCAAGGATACTGTTGGTCTTGGAGGTGGTGTATGGGTCAAACCAGCCGAGCGGAGGTTATGACTCATGGACAGCATACGCCTAATGTGTCAGTACATGTGCGGCTATCACAGTTAAGTGTGGGTTACTGTCAGTCTCACATCAGTAGCAGCAGTAGTTCCGGACACAGTTATATGCACGTGGAGCACCTGGGATGCATTGTGCTAAGTAACCAGCCGGGATGTGTGTACAACATAGTGGAATATGGGGACACCTCAGCCGTGGGTGTGCCAGTCCAGGTACGTGCCTGAGAGGTATGGTCTGTCTATAAGCAGTCATTGCAGGTGTGCTCTGCAGAGCCAAGAGGCAGGTCCCAGTCACTGCAGAGATATTGAAGTGGTGCAGTATCAGGTGTGCCTTGCCTGTGTGCATCACAGAGGATGATGTCAAGCATTGTGTGACATGACCACATGCTTCGCTAGCCAGTTCCCGTTCTGGTGCTGACTGTTATTGGACACTGTGCAAGACAGGCAGTATAAAAGCAGCAAGAGTTCAACATGTGATCCGTACTCCCAGAGCTGACAGGTGCAGGTCAACTGTGCCACATCATCATGTTATTTGACCAGGTCTGTCAAAGTGGACGTATACTAGACACCGGTGGAATGACAGCAGAAGCATGGACAACTGCTGGGAGTGACACAGTTGCTCGTAGTACAGTGGTAACAGGTCCGGATGACAGCAAAATGCTCCCCAGGCCTTGGACCACACCACCAGGGCTACAACACTGGTGGGCTATTGCATGTTCCTGCACACGTAGTCTGTGCCCTGAGATACAACTTCAGTCACACAAACATGGAAGATGAGTCACATTGTACCTGCTGAGTTGTGGCATGTGTGCATAGGTTATGTTGCAAAACCAGTTACTTGACAGCAGGATGTAAGTGACTATCGCCTTGTGTAGCCTGCTGAGTGGAACAGCAGTGTGACTGCCAACAGTCACCTATGACAGGTGTGTTGTGTATGTTATGATACCCTTCTGGCTGTATGTGATGAGCACACGTGTCTGTGGGCTATAGGTTGGTGTGGTTGTGTTTGGCGATGTGGGCTGCCATTGGTGCCCACACAGAGTATGGAGGGGTACTGTACAAGGTGTCTCCATATGTGTGGCCTGTGGTGGGGATCATGTGGGACTATGTGATGTGTGGGGTGCATTGCCAATGTTGCACTTCCCCACATGACTGTCAGGTGCAGTCAGGATTGGTGACAGTATAACCACCAGCAGGGCTGCATATGTGCATCCCCCACAGGCTGTACTGTTGCATGTTGGGAGGTGTGCATTGACTGTGTACACAAGAATAGCTCTATTGCCCCATGTACAGCATAGTCATCATAGTGACAGGCAATAGCACTGGTACATGCCAGTTGGACATGCCTGTATATAAGTGGTATGTGCCAGGTGGACACGCCATATAAACCACCATGTCTCACGAGGTATGTGATTGATGTGTGTATGACAGCTGTTGTACTGTAAGCAAGCTGGAAATGTATGGACAGACAGTGTACCTGTGAGGACTGGTGTGAAATGGGTGCTAAACTAAGCAGTAGCTCATAACGTGCCAAGAAGCTCTGAACAAGTGCCGAGCATGCCCATACATTACAGATAGGGTCTTGGATAATATCAACCCGCAAGTGTTGACGACAGTCATGATTGGCGGCAACGCATCAGAACACTGCCGGGTACGGTCTGCAAGTCCATGAACCATTATCAATGTAGATGTTAGCAGTACAGATGTACAAGACAGTATGGATGTTCGGCTACAAATGCCTTTGTATGTCACAGGAGTGTTCTACTAGTGGCCTGTTGACAGACTCACAACTACTAAAGGTGTTACAGTGACATGTGCATATCACACAGTGTCAGCTACAGTAAACCATGGTTAATGTGCTGTACCCCACCCGCATTGTAGCACATACCACACAGACAAATGTTAGCTATCTGTGTATGTGAGGATGTGAATGGCCATGACCTATGGGCAATAGTTGTCACAGTGTTGCGAACAACATACAGAATGGGCTGTGTGTGTGAGGTGTGTGACATATGTGCACATTCTGGTGGATGATATCAGCAATGGCACCACTAGGGGAATACCCCTGCACCCATTAAGAAACACCTAGGCTGTGGTCAATATTATGGACACTGTGTTAGGGATGGTGTAGTGCAGCACACCTTGCTGAGCTGAGGACATCTCCCTGGCCCTTTAGGTAGTCATCCGAGGTACCCATGACATGACAGGGTGGTATCCATGAGCACGGAGATCATTGGACAGGCATACACAGCACCCATGTGACCAATATTGGAACACATATCACCCTCCAGGGGTAGGGCCCATGCATGGATAGCCGATACCAGCCTCCACAATACTCACCTCCAGCATGCAGCATGCTATCCACCTTGCATACAGACATATGCCACACTATGCTGTTAGACATTCTACATGTCCATAGCCTGATCTGAAAGACATACGTCATGGACAACCACCATCCTACGACTAGGATGGCCACATGCTGGACAGATCCCTGTGCCATACCTGTGACATATTCCCACCATACCATGCAGCCCTGTCCACATAGCTGCACATATCATCCCTGTCATACATGGTGTGATGGCCGTATGGTATATGTAGTATCAACTATCTGGATCAGTATTGTGTCACTGATGCCCCTCACGGTGGCGTAATGGGTGTTGGATACAGCTAGGAAACCCAGCCCGTACATGCTATAGCCGATAACGTTACCTGCGAATGATGTCCGACTAGCCATTGACCCATGTCTATCACATGTGCAACACAGGCGATCTGTGTCAGGATGTTGAACAGTTGTACAGTGCAGTGTAGATGTCTATGGCAAAACAGATGCATGTACAGGTTTCCATGCGTACTTGGTGCATTGTCACTGCCCAAGTCCAGTAAGGCTGTGTCTATGTTGATATGTGACATATACACAGCATCAAGGTCAACAGCATTACCGTGGATATATCAGGCATGTGTAGATAGGTAAGAACACCAGTGCAGGCAAACAGACATGCCCACATGAAGACAGACATCACATGCAGTAGGAACACTAATGAGGTGACACACATATATGGGGATGATATCCAATGCATACTGGGTGTTACATGTGTGACACATACATGCCAGTCGTGTTAGTGTCATGTTGATTTGCAAAGATAACTGTGCAGATGTACTAGAAATGTATGTGCAGCAGTATCACTGTACATGTCTGTAAATGTGGCCTGTCACCTTCATCATGTCTTACAGATAATGTCTCGTACACGCCTACCAGCATATAGCCGACAGGAGGATGATGTCATAATCCTGTACCTCCATGAGAACTACGAGGTGTTACTTAGCTATGTGCCACAGCACGCACAGCAGCGGGACGACCTGTGGCAGGATCTTCGCAGGAGGGTCAATGAAGTGGGCGGCCACAGCCGCACCTACCAGCAGGTGCGCAGACACTGCACGGACTTGATACGTCATGCAAAACAGCGTGCCACTGCAATCACCAGGGAACAAGGTAGAACAGGTGGTGGGCCACCAACCCAGCCTCCACTCACACACACAGAGGAGCTACTGGCCAGTCTGGGAACATGCACAGAACAGCTCCCACAAACACTAGCTGCCATCATGGAGGTGAGTGACTCCCAACCAATGAGCCTGGAGTTGCCGTGTAAGTCAGTACTGAACATATGGCCAGTATATCCCACGTACGTGCATGTGTCAGTGTACATCATGTAATGTAACAACATATGCAAGGTATGTGGACACACATGCTTTATGCTACCCTGTGTATGCACCATACCTCTGAACTGTACAGGTATTTGCAGGATGTCCAGATGTCTGCTTCATATTGTTGGTGTGTTCCCCTTAATATCTGTCCCTTTCTGGCAAATTGCTGAGGAATGGAGTCATTAAATTATGACATACATTTGTGTTTACGACTGCACATTCTGTGTAAAACCCATGTGCATGCAAACCTATTAGTCTAGGAAATTTCTAAGTTTATAAGAGCAATATGTCACAGTTGTCCCTATATGTCCCCCATCATAGTAGGCTTTGTCTACATTTATTGTTCTAAGAGGTTGAGAGGTATGGTATGCACACATGTGCTTACTATATGCTATTCTACAGGCGAATGTGTTAACTTGCACTGTGCACCCTATGGCTGTCATACAGTCATGGATAATGTTCATACTGCTGTGTCACCCTATACAGGTACCTCTGGCATGCCGCACCGACAAGAGTCCATTGCAGGTGAGACTGTCATCGGTATCAGGCATGTCAAATCATAGATCTATTTGCCATGTGGCCAGTTAATACATGGATATACAGGTCGCATCATCCATCATCCACACAGGCCACCCATGTGCAATATATACAAATGAAATGACACACAGACATGAAACTACAGTATTTGTCATTGCTACATGTGTGTCCAGGTGTGCATACAATGGTGGAGGTGTTCTACAATGGAGGCATATGTACTATATAGTGGAACAAAATGTGTGGTACACAAACCAGTACCACACAGTGATCAGTGATATGGGCAGACCACAGGCATCACTATTGTGTTATATGCCCCTGCAATGGGTTCACACATTGTGATGTTCCATCCGACATGTCTGAGACACGTAGCATTTTGGTTGCAATATTGTCACAATTTCCCATAACCCATACCCCACATACCACACATACACCTGTTGTTTGCATAGCCCTGTGGATGGTGACACATCCAACATCTATGTGTGTATGTCATATGGGACAACACAGACATGTGTGATAGACGGCCATCACATACATTTCCAATACATGTGAACACATGGCCATGGGGGATGGCCAGAGACACGTAGCCACACAGAAGATGGGATGTGGACACACCCTGTCCCACTTTGTCCACACATGGTCCAATTACAGCCATTCTAGACCGATTGTACAGGTGATGTGGTACGCTGCACATCCTAAATGCCTGTGCACAGCTAGTGGAGGTGTCAGTGACGTGTACCTCATAAGATGTGTTGAACATGACATCTGTGTCATAGCATGACAGTAATCACCTTTACAGATTCCACTGACAGTGACACCAGGCCACAGATACTGTACTTTTTCCCTGCTGCCGTAGGACATCACTGTTAGCTGTGCACCTTGTGTGCTTGGTACATCAATGTCATGTGTGAAATTGTGACGTGACAGGTCCGCTATGTGTGGACATGATTGCCAGGCAGCTAACGCTCTGTAGTCATAGTGCAGGGGTGTCATCTGTATGTCCTCCAGTGACCTGTCACATGACACAGCATGGTTTGGTGTGTATACACCTCAGCATCGTAGGTCACAATCCACAGGTATGTCATGGGTATGCATGCAGTTCTGGATATGCAATGCATACATAACATGCACTGTTTAGCAATATAGATGCCTCATGATGCCATGCAATGGCACAGTGTCTGTACATCACACTGTACAGCAATGTAGATGGCTCACAGTCCCCTATCATGCTCATGCACATTTGCTCAACATGCATTCTATCTGTAGGGCATATGGACAACACCGCAATGTGATACCCAGTATGACGCTGTACATGTGTCAGGACACCATTGTGTCAGGCATGCATGCATGTTAATGCACACGTCAGCAGATTACATGTCAAGATCACTTCAGCCATGTGTACTGTTATCCTGTTCTGGTCCACATGGTGTATCACGGGGATGCATGCATACTACCATGATCATGTGAATTACATGGATAATTATATGACACCTGCCTGCTGTAGTGTGCATTCCAGGGGGTATGCTTACAAACACTATTGATGTTTGAGCTGCATGCTGTCAGCTGTATCACAAGCATGCTGCATGCCATCTGTCATATCACATGCATGGTGTGTCAGTGTGTGTGTGTGTGTGTGTGTGTGTGTGTGTGTGTGTGTGTGTGTGTGTGTGTGTGTGTGTGTGTGTGTCAGTGTGTGTGTGTGTGTGTGTGTGTGTGTGTGTGTGTGTGTGTGTGTGTGTGTGTGTGTGTGTGTGTGTGTGTGTGTGTGTCTCTTGTAATTTAGAGTCTTTCTTTGCATTCACAGGTGATGTAGGTGCATTAACCTCCTGCGGTCCATCTGATAGTGTCACCACAGATGCTAGCAGTGATGAACATATGCACGAGGTACAGGCAGGGATGTCAGGGGCTGAATCTGTGCCAACGGTTGCCATCCCAGCTATGTCCCCCTCTTCCCCGCACACAGTTCAGCTGCCTACACATACCACATCTACAGTGGCCATAGAGGAAGGACAGTCAACATCTGTTAGCATTGAACAGGAACGTGTGGTGGCTACAGAAGGTGTGTCTCCACACCATGGTGGCAGTATACTGACTGCAGATGTGCCACACAGGCATGTGGCTGGTGCTGCTCGTAGGAGGACCTCTGGCAGACATGCACCTGCAGGACATAGCACAGCAGCAGGAATCACCAGACGCATGTTCCAGACTGTAATGGCGGCACAGGCATGTGCCGAACGACAGAACAGAGAAGGCAGAGGCTGCAGAGGGCTGCTATCAGTACCCTAAACAACAACATCCAGGCATTGGGAGGTGCTCAACAGCAGCTTGCTGATGTTCTGGACAGGCAATTGGGTGACATGGTCAGAATCCTTGACAGTGGCATGGCAATCTGTGAGCGTGAGCTGTCTGTGCTGGAACATCTGGTAGGAGTGAGGCGTAGGCCACATGGACGTAGGCCAGCTACACCACCTAGTGCAGGTCAATGTGAGTGTGCCACCTCACATGTCCACTCCCATAATGCTGGTAGCAGTAGCAGTGCAGCTGGTGCTGCGCTGTCCACACCAGGTCATAGCAGGCCACGTGGACATGGCCCTGGACATTCCCGGTGGGAACACGGTTCCAGTGGCCATGTGTCATCGGACAGTAGCCATTCTGTACCTCTGCCTGGTAGTGCCCGTGCAACCCCTGGCAGGCACAGGACACGTGGCCGTGTCCGGTCACAGTGAGCTGTACAACCCGGTCTGTACAATCTGGAGCTGTCCATAATACCCTTGTGTAGGCCTCACAAATGACAGAACTGTGTGCACACATACACACACACAGCAAACACAACTGTAGGGCTCCACAACACCCACATGCATACGGAACAGACATGTCCATTCAAATCACCGGCCCTAACCCACACACATGATGTCATCCATTGGTGCAGCCTATGCCCCTGGCAAACAGTATCACCCTGTGCATATGATGAAGCCTGTGCCACATCCCTGTCATCCACACCATCAGTGCAGGGATATGCTCAAATGGTCTGATGCACAGGGTGAACAGAATAGTGAGAGGTGTATCTAACATTACTTGTGTATGCATATTGAGGGATGTGTATGTTGCATTGGTTGTGTGTGAATACTGAGTGCAGGGATATGCTCAAATGGTCTGATGCACAGGGTGAACAGAATAGTGAGAGGTGTATCTAACATTACTTGTGTATGCATATTGAGGGATGTGTATGTTGCACTGGTTGTGTGTGAATACTGAGAGATGTGTATGTAACATCAGCGGTGTACTGTCGACATGCACCAGTCATACCATGTAGTCCAGGTGCAGCATGCATTGTGATATGTTCACAGTATGTGTCTCAGTTACAACAGTAACAACATGTTGGTAATGATGCCCTGGTTCCCACCTATGGTGTACTGGCATGTGCCTACATGTAGTAGTGTTTGCAGTCTCCCATGTGTAACTGCGGAGTACTCACAGGCACTTATGGCAATATCAGCATGCTAAACGTACCCTCAATCTGACTGTTGGAAAGTAGAATATAACACAGATGTCCGCACATATACTGCACCTGAAGCATGTGGTCAGTTGAACAGGCTACAGCAGACAGAGATGTGACATACATACCGGGAAACATTACAGGTATGTTGACATGGTGCAGGGGTTGTACACAGTGGTCTGGCCAATGATGATGTTAGAGGCCACTTGATAGCATGAGGCCACATTGTGTAGCAGTAATACCCTGTCACAGTACAGAAACATGGCCACATTCATGGGGTCTACAGCACTATAATGCACACCCCATAGTGTTGAGGTGTGGACTCTTGCCTATGTGGTCATCACCCTCGCAGTACTTTGCACCCACATGACGTGGCACAGAGAAGGAACATGCACAGGTAGCCAGTACGGCTGGGACCGATGTCATCAACAGGGTAGTAGACTGCATCACCATGAGGGGTTAGTCACCATGAGGGGTTAGTGATCCTGTTTCCACTGTATGGTAGCATACACCCTCACACCAAGCACCAGACAGCCATACATACATACATACACACACACACACACTGTGGTGACCAGATATGTGTGTATGGATAGCCGATGTGTGTGATGCACCACACCTGCCGACGTCATGCTTTCCACACTGCAGTATGTACAGATATCTACAATGGTGTACAGGGATGTGTAACAACTGGGATGTAGTCCCCACCATATGTGGCATGTGTGGTCACACAAGCAGACACACATGGCAGTGCTGGGAATGATACACCTGCCATATGATGAGCCGTTTGATAGACATGCAGCGGTAATGTCCGCATTATGTATACCAATGCTATGTCTGGCAATTGTGTGGCTATATGCACATGGGAGGATGTCAGTGTTACAGGTGTCACATGACATACAGTTGGTAACACCTGACCGCTGTGTATGCATTATGTCATCACCGTCAAGTAACAGTGACATAGTGTAATGTTTGCACATGGCATGGTAGGATGGCGTGTAACGCACCTGTGAGCCATCCCCCGCACACATACATCTACACAGGTGGATCACCACTTTATGTAGACACATCCCTCCATACGTGATGTACAACCAACCATACTGTCTGTATGTCACCATATACAGGTGTCAATTATGGGGCTGCATTGCGACTGCATGTTGTAGTTAGGCACAGCTATGTTACGGACATCGGCCACTGCGCATGCATGGTTGCTGCATGCATTGTACAGTTTGTACGTGTGTGTTGGCCCTACATGTGTCTCCTGTAGCCATGTTTGTATGCATTGCTATTGGTGGACATGTGTGTTGACATACATAACACATGGACTGTGGTATGATATCACGGGTGTCATGGGCGACTACTACAGGGGAATGTGTCCTCGGTTAACATTGCTACCTCCTGTACTGTGAGCATTCTACAGACATGGATCCACCTTCCATTTGCGTGCGTATGATTGCTAAGGCCACTGTTCTGCACGGGAGACAGCAAAGGCTAAGCTATGTACATATGTGTTGTGTGTGTGGTCCATGCACACATCCACTACAATCACATGTATGACATATCCAAACATGTGTGTTCGTTGGTGTACAGCAACACTCATCTGTCACAGCTGTGTAAGACCCGGGGCCCCTGGTATGTCTTGAGCTGACCTGGTGATGTATAGTGGTATCATTGCAATGCATAACACCTGTTGGAACCCTGACAGTACATGTGTACTCTGCACAGTTGCTGTAGACCTCTGTACAGTCCACTGTGTTGTGGTAATGTATGGCTGTGTATTGCTGCAGCAATGACATGGTGATGTCTCGAGGGCTACAGTGTAGACTGCAGTGTGTATGTCTGTGATCTGCACCTGTGACAGCTGTGATGGCAGCCGAGTGTGTACTGGTCACTGCATGTGTGTGACCGTCCTATGCGTGGAGACAGTTATACCTTACTGTGCCCTTCCATGTCTAGACTCCGTCTGCATGCAGGCTGGCCCACCCAGTGCATGGGGACAGTTATACCTTACTATGCCCTTCCGTGTTTAGACTCCGTCTGCATGCAGGATGGCCCACCCAGTGCATGGGGACAGTTATACCTTACTATGCCCTTCCATGTTTAGACTCCATCTGCATGCAGGACGGCCCGCCCTGTGCGTGGGGACAGTTATACCTTACTGTGCCCTTCAGTGTCTAGACTCCGTCTGCATACAGGATGGCCCACCCAGTGCATGGGGACAGTTATACCTTACTATGCCCTTCCTTGTTTAGACTCCGTCTGCATGCAGGACGGCCTGCCCAGTGTGTGGGGACAGTTATACCTTACTATGCCCTTCCATGTTTAGACTCCATCTGCATGCAAGCCAGCCCTTTGCAACTGCTGTGTGAGCATGCCCAGTATGCTGTTGTGCAGATGGACACACATGACAGTCCAAACTGAGCCCTTGCGTGTTGAGACTCCGTCTGCATGCAAGATGGCCCTTTGCAACTGCTAAGTGTGTGAGCATGCCCAGTACGCCATTCCGTAGATCGACACACAGTACAGTCTGAACGACGTGTATTACTAAGCGTGTGGCCATGGCCAGTTACATCTTGTGTCAGTGATGTCCCTCTGTGCATGGGCATGGCCGTTGACATCCTGTATAGCCATGGTGGTCATCCAGGCAACAGATGTCCATTTTCAACGTCACGATGGATGCCTACCGAGTACACACTGGTCGACCCTCTTGAAAGGTGTACTGTCTGTGGTGCGTCCCGTGTCTTTGTCTTGTTGTTGTAGTGCTCTTACGTTGCCCCGATCACACCACTGCCATGTGTTTGTCTACGTCTACCGTGGGACAGTAATATGTCTGTATGCTTTCAGACTGATCCCTGTCGGCGTCCTTGTCTTTGCGGATGATGACATGCACCTAGAAATATGCCTCTGGGACTGCTGTGCTTAGTAATCTCGGTAGCGTGTTTTGTAAATGCGTCATGCTGTAGTGTGATAGGGTAGTTAGGTGTATGTTCGACTCCCAGCCCTGCCAAGTGTGTGTGTGTGTGTGTGTGTGTGTGTGTGTGTGTGTGTGTGTGTGTGTGTGTGTGTGTGTGCTCGTGCATGCTCCTATCCGCCTGGGGGCTCAGTCATGCTTTTAGACGCCTCACATCACAGATATTTCCTACCGACGTCTTTGCTTTTACGGATGATGACACGCACCTAGATGTATGCCTCTGGGACTGCTGTGTTTAGTAATCTCGGTAGCGTGTTCTGTAAATGCATCATGCTGTAGTGTGATAGGGTAACTAGGTGTATGTTCGACTCCCGGCCCTGCCAAGTGTGTGTGTGTGTGTGTGTGTGTGTGTGTGTGTGTGTGTGTGTGTGTGTGTGTGTGCGCATGCTCCCATCTCCCTGGGGACTCAGTCTTGCTTTTAGACGCCTCACACCACAGATATTTCCTACTGACGTCTTTGCCTTTGTGGATGATGACACGCACCTAGATGTATGCCTCTGGGACTGCTGTGTTTAGTAATCTCGGTAGTGCATTCTGTAAATGCGTCATGCTGTAGTGTGATAGGGTAGTTAGATGTATGTTCGAGTCCCAGCCCTGCCAAGTGTGTGTGTGTGTTTCCAGCTGCAAGACAACAGTACATTGCTTTTACAGTATTCACTCTCCATAACATCCATGCGGCATCTTTGCCTTTGATGCTGCTGTCTGCAGGCTAGACGTATGCCTGTGTGAATCCTGTGATCTACTAATCACGGTAGCGTGTTCTGTAACTGCGTAATGTTGTCGTGTGGTACAGTGTTTATGTTCTGTTCCCAACCCTGCCATGTGTGTGTGTGTGTGTGTGTGTGTGTGTGTGTGTGTGTGTGTGTGTGTGTGTGTGTGTGTGTGTGTGTGTGTGTGTGTGTGTGTGTGTGTGTGTGTGTGTGTGTGTGTGTGTGTGTGTGTGTGTGTGTGTGTATGTATCTATCTATATATATATATATATATATATATATATATATATATATATATATATATATATATTGTATATAGATATGTATGTTGGGATTATCACTCTTGAATGTGCTGCATTATCTGTACGTGATCACCTTGAATGTATGTACATCTGCTATGGCTCTGTGATAGTGCACATACTGTGTGCTGTAGTGATCGTGGGTTATACTTGTGTAGTTACCGGTTATTGTGTTGTTGGGTATTACACGGGCATTGGAAACAATGTTAGTACAGCACCTTTGAATGGTCATATGCACATCTCGGCAACAGTCAGCAGTGGTTATTACATTGGAGGGTGAGTATGGCTCATATCTGTATGTAGTAACTGACAATTCTATACAACTCAGGTTAACATTACAGACTCATGTTTATCCACAGGTTGTGGTACAGATCCCAGGACTGTATGTGTATGCATTGACAGGTGCAGGACTGGGTTGTGTTGGATGCATGGAGGGGTGTCCATGGCCAGTAATGGCGATCTCTACAGCCTGGCAGGTACGGTCTGTGACTGTCACACAACCTCCTGTATATGGCTGACACATGCTGTACCTGTGTATATGCAGACACACACATTTACCACAAACAGCTAGGGCCAAGTCTGCTCTTCAAATTTTCCCTTAAGGAAGCTCTACTCTTAGTATAATCAGACTACTCGCTATATTATAAGCCTAGCACTTGTTCTCAAAACTTCTCTACTAAGTAAGCACTCTCGTACTAAGTAAGCACTACATCCACCTACCATCCCTGTGAACATCCACTTCCTTTAAAGGCACAGCACTCCCTTATACTGTTCTAGCATGTCGAGTGGTAGATTACTGGTGTCTTCTCCAGTTCAGCTGGTTAATTTGGGTATCTTGAGACAATGCTACAATTGTCTCATGTACACAAACAACCCTCTCCTCCTCCCAACAAACACAAATACATGTGAGAGATGCAACTATATAGCCAAACTGGAGGCTGAACTCTCTGAACTCAGGGCTGGTATGACCAGACAGGAGGAGATGGTAACCACACACAGAACAAACCCAGTCCCAGATAGACCTACCACAACTGCAAACCAAACACATAAAAACACAAAGACATACTTGGAGGCTCTAATAAAAAACTTACCAAAACAACAGAGGCTCCCAAAGCAGACATCCAAAAATCCACCACCTCAAAACAAAACACATGCAACACATACTTCAATAAATCAGTGTGTCAATCAATCATTCCCTCCAGTACAGCTCTTTTGAGTGTGCATCTTTAACTCAAAGTTGGTGTGGCTTGAGTCTTTAAAAACTGAACTTATCACCTTACAGTTCTAACAAATATTCATTAACAGAGGTCAAATATCAATGCAATTGTGTTTGCCATTATTTATGCTTCAAGATACAAGCTTTTGATACCTTTTATGTTGCATGGTTTTGGAATTATTAATGCAAATATGAACAAGCAACATTTTACACCTAGAGGTGCAGTAGGAGGTAACTGCAGATGCACCTGGAGGCGTCACTTGGATGTAATGAGTTAAGGCCAAACACCATGCCTGATACACTAGTAATAGGTGACTCTATACTCAGACACACTGATGTCCCGCTTACCAGGCTGAACAAGGAGAGGGTGACTGTGAACTGCCTATTGGGAGCTAGGATCAGCCACATAACACACGCACTCAGGTCACTCCAAAGCAAGTACAAATATGACTCCGTCATTGTCCATGCTGGCATGAATGACCTGAGACATACCTCCCTGGACTACATGAAAAGAGACATAGAGGAGCTCTCTGATTATGTAGCCCAGGCTGGTATGACCATGATCCTGAGCAGCATCTTGCCCTCACCAAGAATGATGCCACAATACAAAGACAAGATGATCAGCTTTAATAATTGGCTCAAGTACTGGTGTCATTCTGAGGGGATCCAATGTCTGTCTGCCTGGGTTGACATGTTGGACAAGCCACGCTGCTTTGCAAGGGACGGCTTGCACCTGTCACCACTGGGCTTCCGGATATTGGCTAAGGCTCTTGCCACCCCCATAGTGCCTTTTTTAGGCACGGCTCAAAAGACAAACCTACCTCCTTAGAAAACAAAAATGAGAAAAAATTAAGGGTAATGCTGCTCAATGCCAGAAGTCTAAATCTCAAGATGCAGGCACTTGATGCACTCCTCAGTATGGAGAACATCGACGTCTGTGTAGTAACTGAAACCTGGTTCAAGGCTCCTGAGAGCACCCCAGCACTACCAGGCTATACCTCATATCATGCCCCAAAACCTGGGCCGAACCACAAAGGGAGGGGGAGTGTCCATATTCATCAAGGACACCCACACCTCCAGATTAGTAGCAACACATGAAGCATCAGAGACCATACAGGTGCAACTAACCATAGGCAAAACTGCTATACAACTGGTAGCATGTTTCAGACCACCCTCCCAATCTCAGGAACCCCACTCAGCCTTCCTGAAGACATTGGAGGATATGAATGTATCACAAAATACCATCATACTGGGAGACTTCAACTACCCTAACATAAATTGGGTACATTATTCTAGCCCTAACACCATAGCCCAAAGGTTCCTGGAATTCATAAATTCAAATGCACTGGAACAACTAGTCACCTCTCCCACTAGGGGAGATAATATACTAGACCTGATCATCACAAACATGGGGACAAAATGCTCTACACCGGAAGTATACCCCTCACTAGTGAGAACTGACCACAAACTAATCACCCTGGATATACATATCCCACCTCCACCCCCAGCACAAAAGACCACAGTGAAAAACTTCTCAAAAGCAGACTTCACTCTTTTTAAGACTGAGATGGTATCCTTTAAGCCCACTGCACCAGTGGATACCACATCCCACAATGCTGAATCCTTCACAAATGCTTTCTATGGACATCTCCAAGAATGTATGGATCATGCAATCCCAAATAAATCCAAGTCCCTCTCCACCAAAGGCAAGCATCCTGTCTGGTGGACCTCAGCCATTAACAAATTGTATAACAAAAGAAGGAAGCTACTGCACGACAGAGCAAAATCCCATAAAGGGAAGTCATCTCTGATCAACACCATCAGAAAACTACATTCTCTCATAAAAACATCCAAGGCCAACTTTGAGAGAAAAATCGCTAATGACACTAAAGATAACCACAAAGCCTTCTTCAGCTATGTTAGAAACCTGGGTGGAAACCCTCAGATATGCTCAGAGTTAGTTCACAACAACAAAAAATACACTGTACCCACAGATATTGCCAACATTCTGGCTGACAGGTTCAGTGCAAATTTCTCCCCTCCCTCACCTCCAAAAGAAGAAATACTTATCCCAGCTGAATGTAATCTCCCTGTCATCTCAGATGTCCAAGTGAGAGCCGCCCTCAGAAAAGCTAAAAACACAGCATCAATAGGACCTGACGGTATCCCAGGTTGTGTGCTACGTGAACTCCAAGAGGAGCTAAACCCGCACATAAAAATGCTATTTAACCTTAGCCTTACTACAGGATATGTAACTGAACACTGGCATACAGCAACAGTGGTCCCACTCCACAAAGGGGGTACCTCTACAGACCCTGGGAACTACCGCCCCATAAGCTTAACCAGCCTGGTCTGCAAAGCTATGGAAAGAATCATTATGGAACTCATAAACAGAGACATTGGGGACCTACAGACACTTGACCCCACCCAGTTCAGCTTTGTAAAGGGCAGATCCTGCCTTTTGAACCTGGATGACTTTTTCGAAACAGTCACTAGAGCCATTGATGAGGGCAAAGCAGTCCATACAGCCTACATGGACTTGGCTAAGGCCTTCGACACAATACCCCACTCAGGCATCATAGATAAGATCAACAGCTTAAACGTAAACCCTTATGTTACTAGATGGGTTGCAAACTGGCTAAAGGACAGAACCCATAAAGTTAAAATCGCTGGAGCAATGTCAGACTCAAAGCCAGTCACAAGTGGTGTTCCACAGGGATCTGTCCTGGGACCCCTCTTGTTCAGTATTTATTTCTCAGATGTTAAAGCAAACATGGGAGGGTTGTGGCTGACAAAGTTCACAGATGACTGCAAACTAGGCGCCATAGTTGATACACCAGCGGACACATACATCCTACAAAAAGGCCTCACAGAAACGGACAACTGGTGCCGGAGTCATGGCCTTAAACTAAATGCCAAAAAATGTATAGTCGGCCCCTTTGGGAAAAACAAAGTACCCACAAATTATCACATAGATAGCAACCCACTGAGTATGGAAAAAGTAATCAGAGACCTAGGGACCCAAGTCAACAGCGATCTCTCATTTGACACCCACGTTGCCAAAGTGGTTAGAAAAACATTCTACCTTGCACACCTTATCATGAAGGGATTCACATCCAGATCCAAGGATGTCATTGTACCCTTATACTCCTCCCTCATCAGACCCATGATTGAGTACAATGCCCCATTTGGTATGTACCTCACCCGGCATTTGCAACAGCTGGAGAGACCACAAAAGTACCTCACCAAGAGGATCAAGGGTCTCCAACATATGTCTTATTCTGCCAGACTAAAGAAACTCCAGCTCTATTCAGTAGCATACCGCCTGCTCAGAGGTGATCTCTGCCTGACGTACAAGGCCATGTCCAATCAGGAATTGATGGACATGCTCCACCTCAAAAAATCCAAATCCATCAGAACCACGAGAGTTAAAGACTTAAACCTCGGCACAAGTATGAATAGGACATGCTGGAGGGATAGATTCATAACCCAGAGGCTTCCCATGCTCTGGAACAAGATCCCAGTTCATGTTAGGCAGAGCCCCTCACTGACTCTCTTCAAGAGAAATCTTGATGAGTGGATGGGAGATCGTAAGTTTACCCCAGGGGTCACATCTGTGTCACTACTAGACAGGGGCACAGTAAACTAATTATATTATATAAGGGGACCTTCACTGTGTCACTACTAGACAGAGGCACAGTATTCTAAATCTATTCTGTGCATTTTTGTACCATTTCATGGGGTGGCGAAAGCCACATCACTATGGCTAGGCTTACAAATGCCCCAGGGCAGATAGCCTAGTACTAAACTATGAAACTATGAAACTATCACATACACAAACCCATTGCATCACCATTGGGCCATGCAATAACCGTTGTCCCTCACACACACACACACACACACACACACACACGTGTACATTGGATGGATCAATGACAGCTCTGGAAATGTAACACCACACCCTGTGCATATGATGTCACCTGTGCCACCACCTGTGATGTGTAACATTGATGCAGGATCAGACTAACCTGGTGCTGATGCACACAGTGGCTTTATTCCACTGTATTGATGTTAGCATGCTGCTAACACAAAGTGTCTTACTTCCAGGTGTATATCAGCAGGCATGATGCAGTGCAGCTATAACCATAAATGTAGCATAGTTTACAGCACTGTTAATTCTGATTATGTATTTTCCATCAATGTGCCATTCAACTGATGTGTGTAGTATTGGCAGCATGTGTGTCTGAGTGTGCAGTACGTGTGTGATGTGTGTAGTACACATGTATACATGCTTACAAACGCATACACTGGCATACACGACATTACACGGGCTTCACCATTCGTACACTAGCTTACTCGTTCTTCCACATGAGCACACGGGCTAACACGTGTGCACACATGCTTACTCGGGCTTACTGGCACGCACGGGCGCAGACACACTGTGGGCAGGTTTGCAGGTCACATTGGTGGTATCCATGGCATACACTGTCAGTCTCCTGACTTTCCCTAGAATAGCTCATAACACGCCTCTTCCACTGAGTACTGACAGCAAACATGTGACACTGCTCCGGTGAGATTACAGTGTTTTATACATACACACACATGTTGTCACCTATCTTCTACTCTAATAGTCCCCTTATTCTACACTACACTGTAGAGGCTTGGCCCATATGGCATGACATGTTGTGATTTACTATCCTCAGCCTCACTTGCATCAGATTGCCTACAAATGCTTCGTTACATCTCTGACAGAGCGCCTCCACACATAACAAACAGTACGCAGTAGCCATGTTGTCTCCAGCTTGCCATTCATCTACATGGCATACTAACATCTAACTAAACCTACATTTTGTATGTATATTATAAATACTTGACTTGTTTTGAAGCGCAGAGCGTTCTCGTGGTGCTGCGCTATGCTTCCACACCGGAGATCGGGGTAGGACAACTACTGTTTTATTGATATCAAATGGACAATGATGCCACTGGCCTTCGATTTGGACATTGGCATGCTTCTTCAACTGTATTTATACTTTATTTGCAGCTGTCATTGCTCCGTTTAGCAACGTGCAGAACATTAGTCGCCTAACATCCGGGTACATTTCTGCACATAACTCTGCTCTTGCACGGACAGCTCACTGTTTCATGTATCATGTATTTACATCATTTGCATATCTTTCACATACAAATGGGGTATGTTGCAAATCCCAAAATTGTCCGTGCAATGTTCATGTTACGGGCGGTCTTGCACGCCCCTATGGGTGTTTGCTGAATAGCCTGGCAGTCATCTTTCCTTGCTGTACTCTCACTCTACTCATACACGCCTGAGGCTTCATGTATCATGGCCTAGGCTTTGCTGTGTGCTATGTCTATTTGTGGTGTATGCACGGCTGTGGGTATGTCTCACTGTCATCATTGGTAAAGGTGTCAGCCCTATAGGTACTTCATGTAGACTGCTGTGTCATTTGACATGTCAGCACACACCTGCGGCCAATACGGAACTTCCTACTGCAGCACTTTTTATACCTTCTGAGTTATCTTGCAGTCGATAATGCTGTTTCCTCAGTCATGTATCTGTTTCTGATCATACCTCTCAACCTCCTAGAGCAAAACATCTGTACAAAGCCTAACATGATGGGGGGACAGATAGGGGCAGATTCTACATATTGCTCTTACAAACGTAGATAGTTGACAGTATAATAGGTTTTGCATTAGTATGACTTTTCTGAAGGATTTGGGGTCTTAAACTCAAATGTTTGTCATTATTTAATGGCTTCAGTTCTCAGGTATTTGCCAGACAGGTACAGATTGTAAGAGGAACACACCAAACATATGAGGCAAACATCTGCTCATTCTGTGAGAATCTGTACAGTTGCGAGGTATGTTTCTGATACAGGATATCAATGTTCGTACACCAATACACACAATATATGGCGCTATCACAGGCCAGATGCCATTACATTCCTATTGCAGAAATCACCCACCCAGATGGTTTTATTCCTCACACAGGCCAACAGGTGTTTATCCACACTAATTATTCTATCATGTACCTTATGTGTACGCCGGTGTTTGCGCTTTCCGTCAGTGGCAGAGCTCATGTTCGAGTATGGGGGACTGGACACTGTATCGGTGACACTGCATGACACCCTGAGGGACACATGTCTTTTGAGTCTATTAACCTTCCACATTGACTTTCACAGGGCATACGTTGTCATTCACATTTGTCGAAGTACATGCTTTTGACTTGTACATGTTTTGTCATTTGTCCTGATGTCTTTCTTCTCACCTGTCCACCTAGTATTACTAGTTCTGTACATTTATTTAGGACGGGTTACCTTCATACCTCTCACCTGTACACATTATGGGTAAACACCCCAAGGTTTGACCTATGATTTTGTTACATTTGTCATAATAATGTGCCTTTCTGGTAGATTGCTGGCAAGGCATGATGGACTGTGAGGTTAGGTAATAATGACTGACATTTCTATTTCATGATTACTAACCCTCATAGCATTCATATTCCTGACTACGCCATTATTCTATCAATGTTCTGACTTTGTCTGGGGTATATTTAATATAGTCCCTATTTGTATTTCATGTATTATGCCTTAGTCCAGCTGTCTTATTCTGAAAGTTTGGCAGGTATGGTTACCATCTTGGTCGTACGCATGCCCATCCACGTTAATCACCTACATGACACTGATATAGGCCCCTACATCTTCCCCCAATGGTTTACACAATATCCAGTAGATGGGTTGCACCTTTTTGGAGAATATAGGCGTGTGCTATACCCAAATAGGTATATTGATCACTCCCATGGGGCGTACCTAATAGATCTGTGCCAACCAACACCTAGGCCCATTTCTGCATACCCATGATTCCCATATCTGACACCCCTCCACAGTACCCATTAGACATGTTTAATGTGAGCGATAATAAAGTGTGAAGACACTTCTAAGCACTCCTCACTCTCCGGATATCAGGTCGTACGTCATACATTCTATCGACCCATGTGTTATTACCCTTGAACCTGCTACTGTTGCATGTACAGCTATATCGTAGTTGCAGCTGTGACGTCTTTTGCATCTATGATGGTTCGCACTTCATACGGGATCAATTTTTGGGGTCCTGCAAAGGACACCTATATTCATGTTTAATGTGTAGAACTTGCAGGCCCTGTCACACTGGTACTTTCTGGGCAATGGTTTGAAAGCAGCAGTGTATTCACCTTTCATGCATGTCTGTCTGTCTATCCATAATAGCTATACCGTGACCTATTTATGTACATGTGTTATATGTACAGGGACATATGTTTGTTGTGTATATATCTATTCATGTATTGTGTGTGTATAGATATATATATGTACATATATACATATGTCTGTACATTCCTCATTTCATAATTTGCTTTGGTTTAAGTCTGTGGATATATGTGTATATATATATATATATATATATATATATATATATATATATATATATATATATATATATATATATATATATATCCATATCATACCTTTCAACTGTACAGATTTTCACTGAATGTACAGCTGTTTGCCTCTTATCTTTGGTCTGTTTTTCATAACCTTGTGTCTATCTGGCAATTTAGTGGCATATCATTAAAGACTGATGTTGGTAAATAATGACAAGCATTTCTGGTTACGACTTCATACCCTTTAGAGAATCCATGCACACCTGTTATTCTATCCACTTTCTATGTTTGTTAGGGCAATATCTGGGGATTGTCCCTATTTGTACCAGTTGTTTTCATGGCTTTTTCCGGTTTCGTACTTTACAGGGTTAACAGGTTTGAGCCATGTATATATAACATGGAGAAAACAGCATTCATTTGCTATGCTGTGAGCGGATTACACACGCGCAGGAGCACTTGCATATCCTTATTGTGGGTTACATATGTTTAATAGATATTTGTGCTTACGTGGCCTTTCGTAATTCTGACCATAACAGTTACATATCTGTATTCCGGTTTATGGACTGATGCAAAACACAGGTTCACCTTTACATATTTAAATGTGTGTACAGCACAAACGCATTCATTACACTTTAAAGTTATATGTGCAGTGGTCGTAGATCAATCAGGCCAGATGCCGGAACCACTGTTCTATTGGTGTTCTGCCTCATTGATATGCATACCCATAGTACTTAGCTACATCAACATACGCCTCACTGCTTCACCTACAACACAGGCATCCATTCTCCTGCTGGGAAAAACACGGTACTACATATTACACATTCCCTATTGCCTACTGCTGTGGACCCCAGCTGCATTCTTAATCACTCCAAGGATATGCAGAACACCAAGGTATATAGTCCTGACACATACAGGTCTTTGATTGTCAGGGTGTTCATGTAGTGATCTGGGTTTAGGCTTGTCCGCCTGGTGAATGGAATGTCAGATGAAGCATATGGACAGGGAGTTTCTCCCTATTATGAATTTTTACCTGTGTTTATAGACAGGTTTATATACTCCACGGTGAGGGGTGTTCACATTCACATTTGACTATTACCTGTATTCAGTCATATGGGGATTATTATTTTGGACATGAAGTGACTACAGGTATGCAGTTGTATATTACACAAATGTGAAGGGTTGTTACTGTAAATATGTATGGACCATACCTCTCAACCTCTTAGACCACCAAATCTGCGCAAAACCTACACGATGGGGGGACAAATAGGGACACATTTTAACTATTGCTCTTACAAGCTTAGACCGTTGATAGAATACTAGGTTTTGCATTAGCATGACTTTTCTGAAGGATGTGGAGTCTTAAACTCAAGATATTTCTCATTATTTAGTGACGTCAATCCTCAGCTATTTACCAGAGTGGTGCAGATTGTCGGAGGCACACAACAACAATATGAGGCAAACCTGTGGTCATTCTGCGAATATCTGGACAGTTGAGTGGTATGGTACGGACCTCTGTAATACGCTGTTGTGTTCTGGCACAGCAGTAGCTCATCATTAAAGACTGCAGTTGGAACGTGTTGACAGACAGTTGGGTTTCAGACTTTATACTCCGGACATTAATGCCATCTATGTTTCTAAGAGCTATCTTTACAAATTGTCCCTGTTTTTGGACCTTTGTCTCACTTGTATTCACGGCTCTGTCCAGATATCTTGCTCACACAGGTTGACAGGTATGGTCAGTCATCCCTGCACACAGTCAGTGTCCCTCACACTTGATCAGGGTTAACCTGTTTATGTCAGTGTCTTCCTCACCCTCATGCTGTTTGCCACTATGCGAATGTGTGCATTATATTCTCCCTCCTATTCGTGTTGGGACACGTGCGTCACAGGAACGTGTTTTATCCTGGGTAGTAGGTTATGCATGCCCACTTAGGGCTGGACAGTGTCATGGACCTCCACTGCACGTTCTGACTTGTGTCCAGATATCTACAGGATTGGGCATCATGTCGTCATACCCATTCTACTATTTACACAGGTTGGTTATCCCATGAGGGATATCCCAAATATTGGACAAGACCAAAACAAGTCAGATACCGAAGATATTTGTGGCTTTACGAAAATGTGCAGGGGGTTTTACATGCAGGGGATACATAGTTTGCAATCCTGACACTGCCTAGGGTGACAATGCCTACTACATATGCGTAGGGGTCACTGTGTATAGCTGTGTCTGCAATGAAAAAGTGGACCAAGTATGGCTGGATTTGGTGGACTTTCTGGTATGGAGGCGGGTTGTGTGGTGTGGAGGGTATGCTGGGTAGGCCATTATGCATCCAGGTGTGTTGCGTTTGTTATGGCCAGTTCCATCAGGACCCATCTGTGGGTATGTGATGGTGACATATCTATACATTTGTACCGCACATTTCCATATTCATATGTTTGTGGGATTGTGTTCTACACTATGGCCTGTCTGCTTGTCTTGCAGCTGTTTCTACATGTGGTTGTGTTTCTTTCCACTTCACCCGCTGCCCCCTCATACACCTCCGGTTCGCCTTTTCTGCATATGACACAGTATCGCCTTTGAGGATTTTACCATTAACCACCCACCCCTCACACGCAAATTCATCACACCCCATAGAGCACTACTTTGGTTGTTGACCCATGACATGGCCAGAGTAACACATTGACTACCCTATATGTGTCAGGTACCTTTATGGTTGTGTGGACTACCCTGCCATGTTTGCTTTCCACATGCTATACCTCACGCACATAGGTACACTCCCATACTTCACTTTCATTACTTGGTTGGTATAACCGGGTACTGCCCATTCGACTGTGTCACATACACATTCGGATTATACTGCTAACTTCCGGATTTTGCCAGCCTGTTGTACTCATTGGTAGGATGGCACCTTTTCCTATTTCCAAGCTATTCCTTACACATGTCCGACTGTTGTGGACAATGCCTCCCCACAGTCGACATTTGTGTTTCCACCTTTTCAATTGACCACAGTGTGACATTTGCGGTGAACACAGCATATTTTACAGGCCGACACATACCCATGGTCAGTTCGGCAGATAGAACTTACAATTCTTGCCTATATCTAAGCATATTCTTGTAGCATTTCGGTGTCTTATTCTGTTTCTTATGACATTTATGTAATATACATTCAGTGAAAAATGTTTAATGCAACTATTACATGACGTCTACGGAATAATTATGTCCTATAATCTCTGGACATTTGCCATTTTTACAAGTTTGTGTCAGGACACATCTGCCCACAGAGGGACTGTCGCTCACAAAGTGGGACAGGTGGTAATCTTAGTCGATGGTACAGATCATACTGTTCCTTTCGGCCTACATGTGTCCTTATTGTTATAGCTGTTTAGATGCTCCTTCTGTTTCGTTTACATGCATATGCTATTTACTATCACATTTGCTATGTGAAATATGGACATACCTTTTCTATGTGATTATTACATGCCTTGTGGGATATGATTTGGACATACAGTCACTACATATATCTACATTTCTCCTCGTGTATTTTGTTATGGACACATCTGCACAGCTATGTACCCTCCCTCACATTATGGGTCAGCTGGTGACCCTCTGCATTGGGCTGGACATACCTACTGGCGGTGTGCTAACATATGATACGTTTCCCTTCCACATGGTATAGCTATCAACACTACGTTGGACTACGGGCACACGGTTTTCATGTCATTTGTTCAAGGGTAGGGACCCGTTATTCCCTACCGTGCATTTGTGTTTGCTTCTTCATTTTCTGTTCGCAGGGACTATCTTGCATGCTTTGCATACGTTTCAATATCCACGGACACTGATAGGTGCAATTACTATTGCAGGCAGAATATAATATTCAGCAGTTTAGGTTGCTCATCGACAGCCGACATTGACACGCCTCCATGCGCAACTTCGTTACACCCCATGCACTCATGCATGTTTCCTATGCATGTGGCTGTGGCGGCTGCACGTCTTCATTAATATGCATATGGCGTGACTACTCCATATATACGCCGCACGGCTGACACAAGCCTTATGCCGGCCTTGCGCCGAGCTTCATGAATCCCGGGGAATATCTTTTCTCTTTTATGTTCTGTGGCATACCTGTCTCTGGACAAGGGTGTTCAGATTCCTAATAATGGTAACTCTCTACTTCTGTTAACTAACTCAGACACTAGCATTATGAACACCATTGTTAACTTGTCCAGAAATCCAGACTACCTCATTTAAGTTGACCTCTACTTTTCCTGTCTGCATGCTTGTTTATTTGAAAGATCCCTCTTTACAGATGGCAAACCTTTTATCATGGAGTCATTGGAGAATCAGAATGTCATAGGAGAATACTAGGTTAATTACCTTAATTGGCCTTCTTAAGCCTAGCCGTGCTTCCCAGAATACTAGAAAACATAGCTCACAACATCCAAGAGCAAGAAATCTGGACAAAGCCATAGATAAAGGGGGGACAAAAACTTCAAAATAGGAACATTTTTTAAATATTGCTCTTACAAATATAAAAAGTTCATAGAATAACATATTTTGCATTAGCATTAATTTTCTGAAGGGTATGAAGTCTGTAACTCAAATGTCTGTCATTATTTTTTTACTTTAATCCTTAATGATTTGCAAGTGATTTGCAAGAAAACCAAAATGTTATGAAGAACAGACCAAAAATATGAGACAAAAATTGGGACATTCTGCAAAAATCTGGAAAGTTGAGAGGTGTGCTAGAAAGGAATTGTCGCTTGGGTTTTTTGTGATGTATATAACCTTAGGCATTAGTGTTCAAGCATTGACAAGCTCCCTCACTCTCACTCTAAAGTAGTAGTAATAATAATAATAATAACATTTAATAGGTGCCAGACCCATGGTAAATTTACAATTCCCCATCCATTGATCCAAGTTTCACTTGAACAAATACAGGGAGGTCTGTTCCAAAGAAGGGGTAGTTTCTGAGACAAAAGTGTCCCTCCAGCATCTCCTGTTTAAGTTGAAGGTGAGGTTTGGGTTCCATGGATCTAGTGTTTTCGATGATATTTGCTTTCTCTATGTGCAACAAATCCATTAATGCTGGATCAGAGGATACTTTGTAGGCCAGGCATAGATGCCAACTCAACAGCCAATAGGAAACCAGAGGACAAGACTTTGAGGTGTTCCGCATTGGATTTGTTTTCTAAACTATATATTATTTTTGTGAGGAATCTCTATGGATACTCTAGTTGTTGCATATGCTTGGGCAGATACATGCTGAAGGGTGAATTGTATGCAATGATTGGTCTTTTGAGGGCAGAGTAAAATTAAATGATGACATCTTTGGATTGAGATGTCATACCTTTGTTTATAAGTTGTGAATCATAGAATGAGTTCCTTACTTCTGTAGACACATAATGCTCAAAGGCGAAGTCTCTGACTACAAGCATTCCCAAATCCCTGATTACTGGGTGTACTTTTAGGGGTGTATTATCAATATAATACTTTGCAGGAGTGGCTGTCATACTAAAAGATACTATTATGCATTTCTTAGCATTGAGTTTATGACTGTGATGCTGACAAATGTTGCTAGTCTGTGTCAGGGCTTCTTGAAGAGTATTTGTGTCTTGGAGGATTTGATGAATGCACCTAATTTGCAATCATCTGTGAACTTAGTCAGACAGAGGCCTTTCTCATTAGTTGTGATGTCAGAGAATTACATGCCAAACAGGAGCAGACCCAGTACCGAGCCCTGAGGCACTCCACTAGTGACTGGCCTTTTTGTGAAGGAAAAGTCCCTTATCCTAACTTCTTGGTTCCTGTCTGTGAGGCAGTTGGCTATCCCTTGTGTGACATAAGGGTTAATACCTGATTCAGTTAGATTGTTTACAATGTCTGAGTGGGATATTGTATCAAATGTTTTGGCCAGGTCAAGGTAGGCAGTATGCACCATTTTCCCCATCCATTGCTATGGTGAGCTTCTTAAAGAAGTCTACCAGGCTGAGTAGGCATGACCTGCTGTTCAAAGCCGAACTATGTTGGATAATTGGATCTAGTATTTGTAGGTTTCCTATGACATCATTCAACATATCCATAATTATTTTTTCCAAGGCTTTAATATTACACTAGTCAGGCTTATGGATCGATAGCTCACCAGCGAAGAAATTGGCTCACCTTTCTGCAGTGGGACAGCCATAGCAGTCCTTCATTCATTTGGCATGAAGCTTGTTTGGAGGCATCGTTAAATAGTGATCTGAGTGGGCCAGAAAGTTCATGTTTCATGCTATTAAGGAGGCTTCCCAGGATATCATCTTGGCCCATCGATTCAGTGTTTTTGTGCTTGAAGAGTTCCTTGAGCACCTGTTGCCTAGTGATAGTTGGGAAGATATGGTTGTGGGAATTTCCTGAAGGGTACCTGAGGGGACAGGGGAAAAACTGGAGCTAAATCTGCTGGCCAGTAGATTTGCTATACCTCAAGCACAGTACAGGTGGCTCTATCTACAGGTAATTCAGTACATTGTGGATTGCCTTTGAGGTTACTGACATAGCTGCAGAAAGCTTTGTGATTTTCATTGGCCTTGTTGTACATCCCATTTGCATTGGGATTCCATCACCATGGTGTGTTGTTTGAGTTAGTCCTGTGCTTGCTACAGTTGGGTGCAGCTGCCTCTGTGCAGCTGTTAGTATGATCATGCAAGTTTTTCATGAACTATTCCACATAGGAAGTGGTATTCTTAAGGTTTTTTGGGGGGAGGCTTTGAATTTTGACCAAGTGACATTTAATATTAGGAAGTTTGCCTTAGAATATTCCTAAAAGTTTCAGGGTTAGCTGAGGTTCCAGGTTTTATTTTTATTTCAAAGGAAACAGCTTTATGGTCTGACCTGACCAGTAAGGACATTACCTTGGGGATGATGCAATGTTCTCCCATGTTTGTGAGGACAGGTCAAGGATCTTTGTGCCCCTAGTTGGTCTATGGATTAGCTAGCCCAAGGTATTTATTTATCTATTTATTTTACATTTGTTTACCGGGGAAGTCCGACTGGACAGAGCTGACCGTTTTCAGAAGAGGCCCGGGGAGAAAATTCCAGAACAATTGTTAACATACTATACATAAGATAGTTACATGACCATTGTGCTTTACACATTCTGTTATAAAAATATAGCAGACAATAACGTGATTGCATAAGATATTTACATAAGCATAGTGGTTTAGGCATACAATTAAAAGTATAGCAGGTAGTATCATATGATTGTTGTTCATACAGTATGTTTAGTAAGGATAATCTTGAAGATGTACTGAAGATAAGACTAGAAAGGAAAAATTAAAAAAGTGCTTACATTATCCAAAAATCTCTCAGCATGCAGGTTTAGGGTTCAGTATAATTCCTAGTTTATAGTGGAGTAGTTTAAGTCACCCATTAATATGGTGTTGAGTTGAATAGGGAGTGTCTCTAGTATGTTTACGTTTAAGTATATGTTATGGGATCATAGGTCATGGATGGGGACCCATAGCTTGCAAGGATATGATATGGGACATTGCTTATGGTAATTTGGACATGGAGAAGCTCAGCTATATTGTACTGATTGCCCACCATTGAGTTGTGTAGGTTTTTGATGTAAATTGAGATACCTCCACCTTCTGTTCCTTCGTGTGCAATAGGTGGTCTAAATGGTGAAGAGCATTGTAATTCAGCACTGCTAAAGTGCTCTCCATGGATTTAAGTCAAGGCTCAATAACAGCAAAAATATCTACATTCTCCAAGATAAGGAGAACGAGCAGGTGGTGGAGTTTCTTGTTCAGACTCCTACCATTAAGCAGTAACACCTTTAGTTTATCTTCCATAGAATTTACTATGTTAGAAGGTTTATCAGTTTGACAATGTCTAAAAGGGCACTATGAGGAGGACAAGGCTTAAGCCAATATGCAAAAGCCTAAAGTGGACAGCTGTATACCATCCCTAGCAAAGCAGAGTGGTCTATCTACTCTATCCTCCCAGGCTGCCAAATATTGGACCCCATTCAACTGAAACCAAAAACGAATCCAATTGTTAAATGTTAATTATCTTCTATTTGCATTATCCTTGGAGAAGGTGGAATGCTACACAATGTCAGGCTCAAATCAACCTGTCACAAATAAATTGAAAGCTCCATTATGTCTCTCATCATATAGTCGAAGGAGGAATATCTCAAGTCATTGACAAGCATGTACTAATGCTTTTATACTATGCGACCCAGGCAGGCATGGGCCTAGCACTGAGCAGCATTATACTTTCTCTAAGAATTATATTGCAATATGAGCAGAAATAATTTACTTCAATAGCTGACTTAGTATTTGGTGTCATTTGAAGAGGTCAAATATTTTTGTCAGCCTGGTCTGGATCCATCCTTTGTATCTTTAAAAATTTCTCCAAGGCAAACTATCTTCTCCTAAGGGATACATTGGCAAACTTCTAATCCCCATCAGACCTCGTTAAATCTATTGAATTTGCAGAAACATACACCACTAAACTATACCAGCATGAAAATACCTGTATAAATGCATCTATACCTGGTAGGAACAAGAGAAGAGCATACTACAAAATAACCCCCTGTAGAACTTTAATATCAACAAGCTTTAATCAAAGCAAAAGATTATCGGCTAACAGAAAGATCAGTAATACACAAAATGATCTCTCCATCAGCATCAAATTAAACAAGCAACTCAGATTAATTAAATCTAACAAAGTCAAATTGGAGGTGAAAATAGTCATCCAAGCAAAGGATAAGTACAAGTCCTTTTTAATTATGCTCATAATCGCAGGAGCAAAACTCAACAATGTGCTGAGGTGATTATAAATGATGTTGCCTACACCAAAGCTGAAGATATAGTAAACCTACTGGCCAATAAGTTCAGCTTAAATTTTACCTCTTTCTTCTCTTCCATGAAATATCTGAAACCAACTAGCCACCAGCAATCACACAAGACCAAGTCCTGAAAGCATTATCAAAAATATTCCATCAGTGGATCCTGGCAATATCCAAGAGTGTATCTTCAATAGCAGGAATCACAATTCAGAGATACCCCTAACAACATTGTTCAATCTTAGCCTCCGTATGTGTTTTGTACCAAGTGAATGGAGAGCAGCATTCTTCAGTGTAGGGAGGACAAACCATGGACCCAAGAAATTACAGACTCACAAGTCTAACCAGAATCATATGCAAAGACATGGAAAGAATTATCATGAAATTAATCAATAAGGACATAGGGAATCTCCAAACACTGAAACCATCTCAGTTTTCATTTGTCAAAGGCAGGTCATGCTTACTCAACATGTAGGACTTTTTTTGTAAAAGTTACCAAAGTAATGTAAAATGGTACACACCTCCTATCTCAACTTGGCTAAGGCTTTTGACACAATCCTCAACTCAGGAATAGTAGAAAAGCTTAACAAACTAGGAATAAACCCCTTCATCACTGGATTGCCAGCTGACTAACAGATAGGATGCAGGATATCAAAATAAGGGAAGTTATCTCCACAAAAAAAAAAATAAAATAAACTAAACAGCCTCCAGTGGAGTCACCTACAGTTCAGTTCTGGGACCCCTTCTGTTCAGCACTTATTACTTGGAAGTAAAAAAAATAATGCCAAAGGGCTCTATCTAACTACATTTGCAGATGACTACAAGCTAGGAGTAATGATCAAATCACCAAAAGACTCATCCTTCCCCTAGGAAGGCTTATCCCAAACAAATAACTTGTACCAAACTCATGGAAGAAAGCCAAATGCCAAAAAATGCATTACCATCCTTTTGAAAGTCAACTTCCCTGGGGATCTCCTATACTGACAATACACACCTAAGAGTTGACTCAGTAGTTCAGAAGTTGGGAACTTATATAGGCTTATCACCTAACTTTTAACCAGCATGTATCTACTGTGGTAGGGAAGTCCTTCTACATTGTGCAGCTCATAAACAAGGGGATTGTTTCTAGAACCAGTGATGTCATTGCCCCTGCTTTACTTAGCTCACATTAGACCAGACATTGTGTATAATGTTCCTTTTGTAACTGTCAAACTCCCCCCTCAGATGTTTGCACTCTTCAGAAAGAGCGTACCCTAGTTAATACTTACTGTACAGAAAATTGGTTTAAACTGAATATTAAATATTAAAAAGTGTAGTATTGTTTCTTTCAGAAAATAGTAATTAGCCATAACATACAGTACAGAAAAAAAACGCTTACTAAATTAAAAGGTATAAAAACACAAAAAGAACTACAAACTTAGAAAAAAATACTGAAGTGATAGTGAACAAATGACGCCAAGTCAATGCTAATACTTTTACTCATATTTACTCGTTAGCGCTTTCATGCACGCCCATGCATGCACTTCTTCAGACAAGTTAGAATGTAAAAGTATACAAGTATTTATACTCATTTTAATTAAACAATTAATCAATAAATCAATTATAATCAATAATGAACCAGTTCAGATGGAGTAGACTATCAAGTAAATCTAACTAATTCATAAATGCTTATTACAAAAAATTCCAATTTCATTTAAAATGCTTACTTTAAAAATCGAAATTTGTTAAAAAATAAATATATATATATATATGTGTTTATAACAGCGTTAGTGGCAGCAACAACAATTGTAATCATTTAAAAACAGCAACCTATTTCCAATACGTTTTTAATGTATTTTATAAGGGGTAAAAATCCTTTATCATCTATTTAAAGCTTTTAACTTCAATAAACTATAAAATAAGCTTTAAATAGATGATAAAGGATTTTTACCCCTTATAAAATACATTAAAAACGTGTTAATTTGTGTTGTATATAAATTCATTTATACACAAAAAATATATATACGTTTTTTATTTTTGAAAAACAACAAAAAAAGGGGGAAAAATATATACATTTCCTGTCATGAGTATTTATTTCTTATATTTATATTAGATTTTTTGGAAATAGGTTGCTGTTTTTAAATGATTACAATTGTTGTTGCTGCCACTAACGCTGTTATAAACACATATATATATATATTTATTTTTTAACAAATTTCGATTTTTAAAGTAAGCATTTTAAATGAAATTGGAATTTTTTGTAATAAGCATTTATGAATTAGTTAGATTTACTTGATAGTCTACTCCATCTGAGCTGGTTCATTATTGATTATAATTGATTTATTGATTAATTGTTTAATTAAAATGAGTATAAATACTTGTATACTTTTACATTCTAACTTGTCTGAAGAAGTGCATGCATGGGCGTGCATGAAAGCGCTAATGAGTAAATACGAGTAAAAGTATTAGCATTGACTTGGCGTCATTTGTTCACTATCACTTCAGTATTTTTTTCTAAATTAAAAGGTAGTCAAGATTATAGGCAGTTGGGTTGACAGTTCTTTCTTGTTTGATTATCACATAGTAACTAGTCAGGAAATCCTTCTACACAGCACAACTAATAGGCAAAGGTATTTCATCAAAAACCCCAGAGATTCCTAACAAAAAAGAGCTCTGATATTAAGAACCTTGGTTACCACAAGAAAGTGGAGGCTGTTGAGGGGGGATCTGTGCCTTGCCTACAGTGTTATTAGAGATCTTGTAATCCTTGAATTTCTATATCACAGCTCAGCTAATAGGAGAATCAGAGATCTAAATATTCATCAGCAGATTAAACAAAATGTGGTAGATAGATTTGTCACCCAGCTTCTCCCCCATCTCTGGAACAACGATCCTCTACAAGTTAAACAATGTGCATGTGTGTGTGCTTATCTGTGTCCATGTGCATGTATATGTGTGTGTGTGTGTGTGTGTGTGTGTGTGTGTGTGTGTGTGTGTGTGTGTGTGTGTGTGTGTGTGTGTGTGTGTGTGTGTGTGTGTGTGTGTGTGTGTGTGTGTGTGTGTGTGTGTGTGTGTGTGTGTGTGTGTGTGTGTGTGTGTGTGTGTGTGTATATGTATAACCCAAAAGTGGTGCAATGGTTCAAAAAGAAGAACAAATAAACCAAAAAATGCACCACCAGGGTTTCCGGACTCCACACAGTTTTATTTAACACAAATTGTTAAGCACTTTCATTAATCCAAGTTGACTTCAATTACTACAAGAAAAAAAAAACTAAATATTTGATGACTGAAAGGGTGTTCTAAAGGTTAGTCTCTCCCTTCTTGAGAAAAGAAGTAATGTCAGGGTGAATATTAGCAAGGTGTACTTGATCTTTGGATTAAATGTCCTTAAAATTCATATGGACCTATTAACCTACATATTTCAGGTACACCATGTATTTTCCTCATGTACTGACCTCATATGACATGGGTTCACTTATCTGTGTAATAGTAGCAGATGCTGTCTAATTTGTTGTTGCTATGTAATTTCTGTCTCCAGGTGAACTAGATATGCTTTGATTCTACTATGTCTGCCCAGGGCAGTGCTGTAATATTTGCATATGGTAGACAAGAAAAATAAATGTGTGTGTGTGTGTGTGTGTGTGTGTGTGTGTGTGTGTGTGTGTGTGTGTGTGTGTGTGTGTGTGTGTGTGTGTGTGTGTGTGTGTGTGTGTGTGTGTGTGTGCGTGTGTGTGTGTGTGTGTGTGTGTGTGTGTGTGTGTGTGTATATGTGTGTGTGTGTGTGTGTGTGTGTGTGTGTGTGTGTGTGTGTGTGTGTGTGTGTGTGTGTGTGTGTGTGTGTGTGTGTGTGTGTGTGTGTGTGCGTGTGTGTGTGTGTGTGTGTGTGTGTGTGTGTGTGTGTGTGTGTGTGTGTGTGTAATTGCATGTATATGTGAGTGTGCATGTGTGTGCATGTGTGTGTGGGTGTGTGTGGGTGTGCATGGGTGTGCGTGCGTGTGCTTGCGTGTGTGTGTGTGTGTGTGTGTGTGTGTGTGTGTGTGTGTGCATGGTGCATGCACATGTGTGTTTGTGTGTGTGTGTGCTCATCTGTGTGTGTGTGTGTGTGTGTGCATGTATGTGTATGTGTTTGTGCATCTATGTATATGTGTGTACATGCATGTCTATATGTGTGTGCATGTGTGTGCTCATTTGTGTCCATGTGCATGCATATATGTGTGTGTGTGTGTGTGTGTGTGTGTGTGTGTGTGTGTGTGTGTGTGTGTGTGTGTGTGTGTGTGTGTAACCCAAAAAGTGGTGCAATGGTGCAAAAAGAAGAACACCTAAACCAAAAAATGCACCACCAGGGTTTCCAGACTCCAGACAGTTTTATTTAACACAAATTCTTAAGCGCTTTCATTAATCCAAGTTGACTTCATCAGAACAATTACTACAAGAAAAAAATAAAAAGAATTTAAATAGGTTAAAATCAACCACTGTTGGCTAAAAATAAACCAATCAGTTTACACTATTAAAATTGAGTTAACAAGCCTCAAAAGTAATTTTCATCACCAGTATAAAATGCATGAAAAGTTACAAATAAATTATGCACTGTAAATAAATTGCTTCAACAAATTGTTCCAAATGAACTAAAATGTTAATTTAAAGTGCTTATAACTTTATATTTTTCCTGTCTTTTCCTTCAATACTGGTATAATAGTTATAAAATAATTTAAACCAGAGTGCAGGTTAGCAGCTAGCCTTAGTTGCCACATTTTTTATGTCTTTTTTACATAAAATGTTCTTCCAATCCACCTCTCAGGTCTGTTTGCACCATGTCCAAAATAGCAAATTTAAAACCAGAAAAATTCTCACATAACATGCTGTGCCTATACAAGACATTTGTTTCTTTCTTGTTTTTTATGTCGTATAAATGTTCGTAAATCCTAGATTTGAGGGCTCTCTCCGTTTTACCAACATAAAATACCATGCAGGTATTACATTTTGCAATGTACACAATTCTGTTGGTAAAACAATTTCCCTTTCTAAAAAACACCATAGTTTCAGTTCTGTTAGATATGGTAACAAAAGGTATCTGCAGAATAAAACTACACTGGGGGCACCGCCCAGATGGTTTGGTAACATCTTTATTGTTTTGATCTTCCAGGCCACCTTTGTTTTCCAGGATTACTTTCAAATTGGCACCCACCTAGTAGAAAAAATTAGGTTTCTCACCCACCACTTTAGATATCTCATTATTAGTTTTAAAAATGCTCCAATTTTTATATAAAATATTTTTCACCCCACTATATAGGGGACTATATTGTACAAAATTGGTGGGGGTTTCTAAAATAGATGCACCACCCACTTCCTGTGCTTTCAACGGTCCTTTGCCTAAAAGCGTCTTATATCTCTTCCCCCATTCATCAAGGATTCTTTGTAGAATAGTCTCAACCAAATTATTGGGGTACCCTCTGTCTACAAACATATTCCTCAAGTTAATGAATTCACTCTTAATGTCCTCTTTTTGTGAGGTCATTCATCCAATCCTTATAGCCTGCCGCTTAATAGTACTTTTTTTCTGAGATAGAGGATGATGGCTGTTAAAATGAAGGTATGCATTACAAAAGGTCTTCTTGCGATACACTCTAGATTTAAAACCTTCCACTTCTTTAGAAATAGTGGTATCCAGATAATGTATTTCCCTATCATTGTACTCATAAGTGAATTTAAAAAAAAGGTGGTAACCTATTTAAATTCTTTTTTTTCTCTTGTAGTAATTGTTCTGATGAAGTCAACTTGGATTGATAAAAGCGCTTAGAAATTTACGTTAAATAAAACTGTGTGGAGTCCGGAAACCCTGGTGGTGCGTTTTTTGGTGTGTGTGTGTGTGTGTGTGTGTGTGTGTGTGTGTGTGTGTGTGTGTGTGTGTGTGTGTGTGTGTGTGTGTGTGTGTGTGAGTGTGTGTTTGTGTTTGTCCATCTATGTATATGTGTGTGAACATGCATGTCTATATGTGTGTGCATGCATGTGCTCATCTGTGTCCATGTGCATGCATATGTATTTGTGTGTGTGTGGTCATTTGTCTGCATGTGCAAGCACGTGTGTGTGTGTGTGTGTGTGTGTGTGTGTGTGTGTGTGTGTGTGTGTGTGTGTGTGTGTGTGTAAGTGTTGCCAGAAAAAAAAACTTAGCCTAACCATGGGACATTTTAGTAATGGGCTGTATCTCAGAATGGTTTACATTGTGTGGTTTGAATAATACCATACTGTGTTTACCTGTTTCTAAAGCAGACACCAACAAAAAACTACAGCTGAGAAATACAAAACTGAATGCCCATACCTCACTGTCAGAAAAGAACCCTAAGGTCTCATATGAAGTTTAAATGTCAGCTAACTCCCCACTTTTGTCATCCCCTAAGCTGTGGCTAAATAAAATATGTGCCATGCTTGAAATAAGAAGTTGCATTTCCAGGGGGAGCAAAATTATATAAATGGAATTACAGCTATAAAGCCAAAGCACGTTACTCAAATAGGTAACAGTAAATTGCTTTGCTGAGAAAAATATACTCAAATCAATATTTCATTACATATAACTTCATTCTTAACAGAAGAGCTGAAGTAGAAATTGGTTATATAACAAAAGAATCAACCAATTGTTTTGCAATGATTGCATCCCTACCAGGATAAGAATGTAAGAATGGAATACGGTTAATAACTATTCTGTTAATACAAGTTTATTGTTTATCTTTTGTGTAGGAGGTAAGCTACATGTGGGAAAGTGTCAACTGATTGCAAAAACCTAACATGATGCTAACAACACAGTTTACAGCTTAGTTGCAACTAAATATGTTTCCTTTCTTGTATGATTATATTTTTCTTTTCATTTCAGTTTGTTAAAGGTGCAGTACGTCATTTCAAGCAAAGTGCTTTTTTTTCCAATGTTATAGGTTTTTAACTAAATGCTCTGCTTGGGAAATAAGAGCTGAGATTCTGAAAAGAGTAAATATGTGAGGTTACATCCAACCCCAAGTGTTTATACAACACCTGATTTAAAATAACGGGTATCTGGAATATTCCCTAAGACACATCTAATGAAGAATCATTGAGTCCTACACCTAGTTACAAAATAGGAAATTACTTCACTACAGTACAATCAGATCTCTCTACTGTCCCTGTTTTAGAGAAACATTCCTGTTTTCTGGCATGATTTACCCCTGCACATGATATACCTATTTTTGGAGATATGGCCCTATTTTCAGGCTTGATTTATAGCTTCACACAATTTTCTGAATTTCTATCATCACATTTGACTTTTGAAGTTATATACTGCACAGAAAGCAACACTACATGACCAACTACTAGTAGCACCAATGATCTAGACACATATCTTACATCTCTCTTTTTTAGAACCAAAATACATGGTATTGCTTGATTTTATTTTACAATATAGTTCGTTACAATCTACAGATTTTACAGGGTCTCTGATAGTGCACTTATCCATCCTTTTTGTACTGTCTGGTTTTTAAACGTGATTCTGAGTAGTATGCACAGTCATACTGAAAGATGGAAAGACCTATGTGCTATTTAGTACTCAAATGTTATGTTAACTGTCTAGATTTTTGGCTGGATGTACTTACTTTTGTTCCTGTTTTCAATGTCTACAGGTTGAGAGGTATGAGCACAACACTTGGAAGTTTTGCTTTGATGTTGAGAACACCCAAAGCTTTGCTTTCATGTTGAGCTCCAGTATAAAACCTCTATGTAATGCAGATGCTCATTGAAGTCTGGGGAGTGATATGTTTCAACTACTGCTCTGCCTATATATTAGAACTGGTGCTAAAGGCATTATATTTCAGACAGCCTAAATACTTGCAATACCAGTATGGCAGTGACCCTGGGGTCATCCAGCAGAACAGTCCAGAGCTGTTGGACAAGGACAACTTGCATATGTGGCAGTGTTGTGTGAAATGCCCCATTCTTTCATACCAGGGTGGATCAAGTCTTTCAAATCTCCTGTATTTTAACAAGTTTGAAGTGTGGTTTTGTGGTGCAGTCCCTCACTATGCCACCTTGTATGTTAATGCAGAATGCCTAAGATATGCCAAAGTTTTACCCAGAACCATAGCTGCACCACTTTATCTTGTGCAGCCAAACACTGGCAATGTTTGAAAACTTGAGTTTCTAACTCTTTAGCCTAGAGTTCAAGCACTCAAACTTTTTATAGTTTGATCACTTGAATTACTCCTGTATATATAAATATACTATCTATACTATCTATATATATATATATATATATATATATATATATATATATATATGTGTGTGTGTGTGTGTGTGTGTGTGTGTGTGTGTGTGTGTGTGTGTATACATTTATAAAATGATGTCCAAGGCCCAACCCAAGAACTCTGTGTGGCTAACTTCCTTTTCTTAATTATATGAAGCAAACTGCATTTAGTAATGCTATCCTATGCAATTAAGAGAAGACCTGCTTATCTGCTGGACAAAGGTGACCTCTCTGACCTACTGGCTAGTTCAAAGTATTATGCTTCCTGGAGGTGGAGATTCTCCCATATCTGCAAGTGTGAGAGTCATCAAGGGGTAGCATCATTTAAGGGGTACACTGAGGAATTTGTGCTCTCACAGGAACCTGGCAGTGAGAGCATATTTTGCATGCAGGTTCCTAACCTAACCCCTAAACATGTGGATGAGCTACTCTCATCACGCATGCACTCTTAAGGTCTTCCCTCTATGATTGTACAAGAAGGGTCCCCATCAGTTAATAGCTTGGTGAGTTATAAGCCTGTTACCAGGATGCCTACATCACTGCCAGTCCTTCTCCAAATTTTAGTGGCTGTATATGTCCTACTCCACATTACAAATCCTATTCCATCCTGCCTCCACTGGACAGGCCTACCCTTCCTTCCCTGCTATCATCATCAAACACCCTAGCCACTAATCAGACTCAGGCCACCAAAATAATAATCAGCCTTTATCCATCCCTGAGACCAGTCTTGGCTACATAGTATGACTTTAAGAAACTTCCATGTGTTTTTTTTTCATTACAGTCTGAGTATCAGCTTGGGTTTTTGCTAGACCTGTTTTATTTATAGTTTTATTCATTCTCTTTTTAAATGTGCCTTTTTCTGGAATAATTAGTCATTTTACTTATACATTTGGCATCTCTCTCTCTCTAACACTGTGATTTTTCAATCTTTTAATTGTTACAACATTCCTACAGTGGTCTTGGTGTTTAACTTAAGTGGGCATCTTTCATTCCATGGACTAGAGATAGTGAAATTTACTGTTGCTGTTACTGAACTTCTTTGATTATATCATTTAGTTACATTGTTGCAACAAAATGGAAACATGTCTGTTTTCCAGATTTGAATGCCATCAGCTGTGGACAGTGGATTTTGGATAATGTAATTTCACTGCTGCGGATTTGTTCGTTTTGTTCCAGGAAATTTTTGGAGTGTTCAGGTGTTTGAATATTGGACAACAAGTTTAATAGCAAACTTCCATGATCATTGCTTTGTGTTTGTATTACTCACTGCTCATTAACTGTGTTGATTGTTGGTTTGTGTTTGTATTACTCATTGCTCATTAACTGTGCTGATTGTTGGTTTGTGTTTGTATTACTCACTGCTCATTAATTGTGCTGATTGTTGGTTTGTGTTTGTATTACTCACTGCTCATTAACTGTGCTGATTGTTGGTTTGTGTTTGTATTACTCACTGCTCATTAATTGTGCTGATTGTTGGTTTGTGTTTGTATTACTCACTACTCATTAACTGTGTTGATTGTTGGTTTGTGTTTGTATTACTCACTGCTCATTAACTGTGTTGATTGTTGGTTTGTGTTTGTATTACTCACTGCTCATTAACTGTGTTGATTGTTGCTTTGTGTTTGTATTACTCACTGCTCATTAACTGTGTTGATTGTTGGTTTGTATTTGTATTACTCACTGCTCATTAACTGTGCTGATTGTTGTTTTTTGTATTACTCACTGCTCATTAACTGTGTTGATTGTTGGTTTGTGTTTGTATTACTCAGTGCTCATTAACCATGCTGAAATACTAAAGTTGCTTAGATGTTTTTAGCTACTACATTTCAAATACTGAAATTGCAGTGTACTGCAATGTTTTTGTACTTCATTAGTGTAATGCAGTTTATTAATCTTAACTCTGGGTGTTCCTTCTTTGAATTGCATTAGAAATCTGCAATATGTCCGTATGTTGTAAATTTGGTTGACATTTGATGTTATGCGCATAGTGGCACAGTGGATAGCATTGTCACCTTACAGCAAGCGGTCTCTTGGTTTGATTCTTGGCTGCAGTGACTTACGTGTGGAGTATGCATGTCCTCCCTTAGTTCATGTGGGTTTCCTCCCACATTACAAAGACATACAGTAGGTGGATTGGACACTCTAAATTTGCCATTGGTGTGAATGTGTGGTATGGCAGGCCTAGCCACCTGGGGGTGTGACCCTTGGCTCTAGATGATTGTCTGAGGATGTGCTGAAGTGACACCCCAACCCCATGTGCAAATATGGGAACAAGGGATTATGGATGGATTTGAAGTTATGCAGTACTATGAGCCGAGCATACTGAAATTTAGGAAATAGAGAATTCACGTTTCCAGAATTTATTCCACTCCTCCACGTTAATTAGAGTGGAATCCTTAAGAAGAAAGAAAAAAAAAAAGTATTGTACGTTAGCATGACCTTATCAGATTTCTCATTGATAAATACTTAAATTGATTAAATTAATTGATATACTAAAACTGGATATAGTTTATTAAAATAGGATAAACGAGCACAGTCATGGCATTCTGCATCTAGTTTGTATTACTTGTTGACAAATGATAAAGAACACAGATATTGGGATTCATAAAAATATTGCAATTGCCACAATTTCCACAATGCTACAGTGCAATGACAGTATAATGCAATTCAGAGACCTGTTAAAGCCACATGGAACAACATCTCATTAGTGACACAGTATCATGTTTCTGAATCACAGACTGAACAGTTTGGGTGCCTATGTTAATGTTATCCCTACCAGCTCACAGATGACCTACAATCACGCACACACACACACACATACACACACAAACACACACACACACACACACACACACACACACATGCACGTTCATACGCACACACTCACACACATACTCACTCATACACAAATATATGCCAGCATTAATGCACATCAACATATCCTGTCAGATACACACACAGACATTCAAGCAACTGCAGTCATATCCCTATACACACAGTGACACACACAATATCTTTGAAGTACTTCCCTGCTAAAGCATTAACAGACTCACTCCTGCCATTAGAATGAATGGCTGTACACTTGCTAATGGGCACATTTTTCACTTTGCTCCCCAAATAGTACTAAAGAGCTATTCTTTGAACTGTTCTACTTCACTATTCTTATTGCAGAAAGGCACATGAAAGTTCACATGAGTGATTATCATTAGCCACACCCATGGACTGCCACACTTACATGTGGCCTTCATCAGTGAAACCAATGTAATGCTATGGACTGGAACCTTCTTACCACTGTAGAGCTAAAACTGGTCTTAGAATCACTGTGACATAATGAATTGAACAATCCTCCTGCAAATAGCACTGAGCAGTGACTTCTGCATTTCTGAATCCCAGCCAGTATGCTATCACAAAAATAGTGGCACATATAAGGTAGGTTTAACTTGCCGAGCAAAATGCATATGATAAATTTTGTGTTTTTAATGACTTCAAATGTCTTCCAGCTTAATGCCTTTCTGGCAATATCATATAAACTCATGCTGGAAGGCCAAGTTTATGAAACCTTTGTTTTATCAGAAATTTGTCTGTTGCAAAATGTCTATATTTTCCACATTCAGAAAAGGTAAGATTTAGTATGTGTACCTAAAAATCTAATGAACTTTGAGGCATATTGGACTCAGTGGACTCAGCACTGGTCTCTTCACCACCCTGACGACTACAAATTTTAGGAAATTTAGCATGTATGGTGACTTGGGAATACAGCTGCAACTTTTTTTTTTTATTTCATATCACTGAAATGTTTTTGATAGTTTCAGTATTTCATAAGAAATGTGGGGTAACTATGAACACAAAAGAGTTTATTAAAAAATTTCTGATTTGTCAAAATTTAAGTTTGGGAATTGTTTGAAATATGTTATAAAAATATCCACAGTATAGGTGGTATATTTATTTTAATTATCAGATGATGTGATAAAACCAACAATTACAATGTTTGCTGCATATTTATTTTCTGAGTGCTCATTATTCATTGT
>NC_056725.1:526474912-526477412 GCF_019279795.1 Protopterus annectens | reverse complement strand
ACCATATATTTCATATTAGTTTTTTTCTACTCTAAGTTTATTTTTTTCTAGACTGCTTTTATTGTCCCATCCCCCCCACCCCCAATGCTAGCCCCCTTCTTGATTACTGACAATTTTATGGATTTTCCTGTTCTAATAACTGTTTTTTTTTTAATTTTTCCCTAGCCCTCATAACAATAGTAATGATAACAAGTGAAATATTAAATTGCCAGAGTAACACTAGGAAGTGGCCACAGTCTTCTGTCTAATATGCAGATATCTTCTTGAACAACAGCTACCTTCCCTCTGTATTCCATCTGCAAACCCTTTCAATTATTAATTATTCCTCCTCTGAACAATGCCACTCTCTTGAAATCTATCATGAAATACTTCAGTATTTACCATCTTCCCAGCCTTTCTTCCAAGGTATACATATCAAGTCCATTTAGTCCCTTTTAATAGGTATATGGTACAGAGCTAGTAGCATTTTATTGCACATCTCTGCAGAGATGCTTGCAGAAGCACCAGCTACAGAATTTTGCAAAGTCCTGCATGTGTGTCTTACTAAGTGCTTGTAGCAAATAACAACAATGTAGTGTTTGGCTGATGAGCAAATATGACATAGGCACAGGATGTGATTTGTAACCTCCTTGAAGTGTATATTTAAAATGCTATGTAATCCAAATTGAGAATACAATTATAACACATTCTGAACAGCTTCCAGTTTCTCGATGTTGTTAGGTTTACCATCATAAGGTCAACCGCTGGATAGTCAAGCAAGTGTGTCCAAAAGGAGTGCAGCAACATCCCAAAATTGCAATTGCAAATGTTGCGAATTGCAAAATCCCATCCCCTTTTTGACCCATGTTAGCACTCATTTTTGGGTGAAGATTGGTCGGAAATGTTGGTGTTTGTATGACATTCTGACCGTTCGGCATTACGAGATTCGCTGAGGAAAGTCACTCCTATGCAGAGTCGAGCAATGTGCACTCAACCTTATGATGGTAAAACTTTAGTATTATAGTTATGTGTTCTTTATGTAACATTACTCTTTCTTAAAGCTATAAAATGTTCTATACAGTCAATGAGGAGCATGTGTTACTTTACATGGAGCAATTAAAAATCAACCCTATTCACTATGGATATTTTAAGATATTTATATCAATATATATCTTTGATCTTAATAACAAGACAATTTCAATAATGGAACATTCAGTGTTTAGAATAATTTTCAACTCTAGAACAGTTTGTGAGTCAGTGTGGTGATACAAAAGACTAAAATATCTGAATAATTTAACATTGCTATTGACACAGTTCAATTTGTCTTTTGAAAATTCTTGCTGCCTTTAGCTTCACTTAGAGACATAACATCACTAGTAACTCTCATTGACTATTAAGTGTGACTGATACCATAATAACCGTTGTTCTTTCAACATGACTGATTAATAACGCTTCTGCTTGCAATTATTCTTGATTTTCAACGTAGGTGTATTTGGCATATGCAGATGTCTGCAGTTTCTTCTCCACAGCTTTCCATCTTCTCCACAAACCACACAGGGTGTTGGTTTAGCTACTTCTTTGAAGTGGAGCAACTCTGCACCCACCATGATCCATGTAGTGTTTCTTTTGTTTTAGAATTCCTGTTGTAAGAAATGCTGGTGGTACACCTGTGTAACTACATCTTATATTTAAGTTAACATCCCTGTCAAAATATTACATCACCTGCTCTTTCTTTGCTTTTTGGTATTCCCAGATCTTACAGATACATCCTCTAAGCATTTTTAGTCAGTTGAGAATTATTATTTTGATATATTTGAGCAGTAAGTCTTGGGCACAACTTGTTTCTTCTTTAAAAGAAAAATAAGACTGCATTTCTTTTCTTGTTCATTAGAGTGCCTTTCAGTCTTTATTTTTCCATGCTGGTATCAACACAACTCTGAAGTTATTTTACTTTTTCTTTTGCATTTTCTTTGGTTATTGATAATTGTGGAAGTATTGCAAAATCTGTTTTTTTTTTTGTAGCACTTCATTGTGATTGCTTGATAGATATGACACACTCCTCATAGCATCTGTATTTCATTGCCTGGTCAGTATTTCTCATTCAAATCATACTTTTGTAAGTTAAGTAGCAATGTCTACAATCAAATGCTTTCCGCAAATAAATTTCTGAACATAGTCTGTAAGGATCTGTGATCTGTTTCCACCTGCTATTCTTTACTGCAGGCACATTTGTGATATTTCTGAAATCAATATTCTATTGTTGACAGTTCATTTTCTATCCTTTATTTGAGCATATCTCCTTTGTGCATATGTAAATGCTCTTGACCTATAAGCAACTGTTTTTAGTAAGATAAATTATCCAACACCATTCTGGATGACAGCTACTTACAACACTGCTGTCTTCTTCAGATCAGCACAATATTCCAGTGGTAGAGCATGTGTAATTAGTTTCTTCAGTATCTCAAAACTTTCTTCCTCTTTATAGTTGCACTCCCAAGTTGCATCTTGTTCTAACAGTTTT
>NC_056725.1:526362412-526472412 GCF_019279795.1 Protopterus annectens | reverse complement strand
AATTATGATGTTTTTTTTTTAAATTTTGTTCTTCTTTAAACTCATAGGAGTTTTATGACTTAGGCATTGTTGAATTGGGGAGGATCAGATGTCACAATATAACTATATACACATGTACTGAACCAGGTATTTACTTATGTATTGAAAAGGGAGTTGTAATTACTTGTAAACAATTATTTTGGTTTAAATAACTCTTGAATTAAAGGGGTTTAAGTTAAAAACGTTGGCGGGATAGGCAACTAACCAGATTATGAAGGAAGAAAAGACAAATACATCATAACTTTAAAATCATTAAAACTAAATTTTATAAGAAGCATTTAAATATAATTATTAAAGATCTGAAAAAGAATCCATATGTATAGAAGCACAGGTATAAAAGTTCACTATTAAATATAACTGATAAGTATTTTTATAATTATGTAAATCATATTTAACTTACAATAAAGGAAAGCTAGTTATTGATTACCAACTAACAGATAAAAAAATTATTTGACATTTTTTTCAACTTTCTACTGTGTTAAGTTCCATAGGACTAGATAACGTCAGCTCAATTTAATAATTAATAATTTACTTGAATGCAAAGTAACTCCATTACAGTATATTTTAACAGCTTATTGAAGAATGGAACTGTCCCTCAGGACTGAAAAAGATTTTATATTTTTAAAGGCATAAAACAAAAAACATGACAGGGCAAATTATAGAGCAATTTTAGCTCCATTAATGTACGTGCATGCATGGGTCCCCTCAATGAAAAATCTACTTTGACTTGTTAAATGTTATTTTATGAAAGGATTTCACCTTTGGTGAATGAAGTTAAAGGATGTAGAGCAGTATGACTTGACATATCAACAGCATTTTACATCTTACAAAAGGAATACATAGTTTTGAATCTAAAGACACTAGGAGTTAATGATTATATTATTACATTGATAAGAACTGGCCAGCTGATCATGCACAATGTATTACATTAGATTGTAGACAATCATCACAGAGAGGTGTCAACAAGGGAGTACCACACAGTTCAGTCTTGGGGCCCCTGTTATCATCTTTGTTTTGGACATGTAAGAATGCCTATGATTGCAATGTAGAAGTGGGGATAAAAAAATCAGTCAACTTTTGAATAATTAAGTGCTTACCTAAAGGAAATACAGGCTTGGGCTGATGAACTTGATTTAAAGTTTAATAAAATGAAAACTAAGGCAGCGTTATATGGGATTAAAAGTAACATCCAAATAGCTATGAGTTGGGCAAAGATGATTATAGTTAATCTTCTTAAATTTTTAATGATAGTTATAGGAGCAGGGTTTTCTTTTAAGTATCACGTTTAGAAGGTAAAGATAAAAGCTTTACATCAGATAGGCCTTATGTACAACACTCTTGTGACCAGTGACCCTGAGGGTTTAAATACAGTATTCACATCATTGATTAGATCTGCTATTGAATTGTATGAACATTTTTTTTCCTTATCTTTTAGTGAATTTACATTCCTGGTGCATATACAGAAATAATAAATAAAGAGGATAGGTAGTTAAAGTGAGTACATATCTGAAGATAGGTTAAAATATATATGACTATGCAGTAGTGTATAATGATTGCTGAGAGAAACATTTTACAGACTGGACAGAGGGAAATTATGTTTAGCTTTTAAAAATAGAAATATGCATTTTGCACTTAAGAAAGGGATTAACTTTAATGTTAGTTGAACAACTTCTTGAATTAAGAGATAGGAAATCGTGCAACAAACAGAAAGGCAAAAAGGTGCAAGTATATTGCTCAGTTAATTCCCAGGCTGTAGAATAAGCCGTATTTCGAGATATAATACTTTAAACATTTAGTTATGTTTAAGAATAAAAAGGATAGTTTTATATGGCAGATAATAAATACAAATTTGAATTGAGTGAAACTGCATTACTCATGGTCTAATTAGATCATTTGCAAATATGTTAAACAATGAAACTATAAAACTATTTTTCTAAATAATGTATGCTGGGTTGTCGTTGTATATTTATGTCTATAGAAAATCCACAATCATGGGTAAAGTGCCTCAAATGCAGCAACCAAACCAAATCCAAAAAACAGAGCTTGTTGAGGCAACAACATGACTATAAGAAGCTGACCGTTTATTTAAATAAAAAGATGATGAAAAACAGATACAAAAAACATTTCCAGTAAGCGCTTTCACATTCAAACTGAATGCTTCATCAGACTGTTCAATCTGTTCATCAGTCTGATGAAGCATTCAGTTTGAATGTTCAAGCGCTTACTGGAAACGGTTTTTGTATCTGTTTTTCATCATCTTTTTATTTAAATAAACTGTCAGCTTCTTATAGTCATTTTGTTGCCTCAACAAGGTCTGTTTTTTGGTCTTTGTGTATTTGTTGTTTTAATTTAATTTAATTTTTTTAATAAAATATATCTTAAAAAATAAGCTGAAATATACATCATAAGACATATGCAACTAGACAGGATAGGATGACCAGGTGTTTTGTGAAATAGGTAAAACAGGGAATATTCTGAAGGTTTGATGATCAGACTTTTTAGCAGCTGCATGAATCTGTGTATTGATACTGACTGAGGTAACAGTGAAAGTTATCTCACTTTGATACTGGGCAGTAGAATCTTCTGGGAAGTAAGTGTAAAACATGGCATTAGAAACTAAGAAATTAATTCCCTATGTGCAGCAGCTAAAACATCACTAATTTATTAAACCAAAACCTAGTAGCTATTTATAATTTATTTATTTATTTATTTATGTATGTATTTATTTAAATTTGTTTACTGGGAGTGTCTGACTGGGCCAAAGGCCTGTTTTCAGTGGAGCCCTGGGGAAAGCTCCTCATTACATTTATAGATTGAACAGTACAGATACAAAAAATCTTATGGAGTACAATAGTAGTATGTTGTCTCTAAATATTTCTGTTAAATTATATGTAAAACTGACACTGTACCTGTCAATGTTATTCTTGTTTTATTGGCAAGATTTTTTTTATAAGTTATATAAGTTTTATTTTACAAGGCACTTTTAAAAAGGAAGGCATTAATATGTATGGATTGTGTAACGTGATTTGTCTGTTTGAATTTTAAAACAAGGATTTTATTGGATTTTGAATTAAATTATTAGATGTGTAAACTATTTAAGTTGGTGGGAATTTATGTAGTTTGTCTGATGAAGTCCTTTGGTTAGGATGAAAACGCATGTGTTATATGTGGAGAATAAAAGCGTTAATCTAACAACTGGGTTATCTGTGAACTAACTGGTTTGCAATGTTTTAAGGAGTTCAGTTCGTGGCCTTTGGCATTTCTGTTTGGCTTATTGGTTTGGAGAACTGCCTACTTTTTCTGAGTTTACTTGTTTTATTGGAGCTTTAATCCCCAGGCCTCTGCGAAAATGGGCTCACACCCAGACAGACTATCCCAGTCAACAAATGTAAAATAAATAAAATAAATAAATAAAATAAATAAATAAATATGAAGTACAAGTCAGTGAAGTACGATACAATGAGTAACATAATTGTCAAAGTAAGATAAAAAACATTACTAAGGTACATGTGTATTTAGATACAGAAAAAAAATTATGGTATTATTTGTCTTAATACAATACAGGAAGAAAAAGAGGTAAAAGGCATTGCTCAGGTATGTGTATTTTCCAGAGTAGAGTGTTAGCTAGTGGGAGAAGGAGTGTGTTTTGTTATACCATCCTGGTGTGGTACAGCAGCAGAGCAGCTGCTTGTAATGTGCTATTTGAACAGCATTTTGAATTTAGAAAAGTTAGCTACATGAAGTATATGTTGGGGTATAGAGTTCCATGTTTTAGCTATCTGATTAGAGAACAAGTCATTTCTGTAAATATTGTTTGTTCTAGTAACCTCAATTGACAGTTTATCTGATGATCCGAAGGATCTGACATTGGAATAGAGTTGTAGTAAGTTTTTGAGGGCAGAGCAATTGCCAGGCTGGTGCATGATGGTGTGGGTGATGGTGAGTTGGTTCAGAGTTAAGAGAGTAGGAAGTTCGAGCCAGTTTAGTTGCTGGACAGCTATGCAGTGGTGTGATCTATTTGTGTGGCTTATGTTAAATCTGGTTATTTTATTGTAGCCGGACTCTAATTTGTGCATGTCAGTTTTCCTTTTGTTTCTAGGTGGCCACGGTGGTGCAGTGGTTAGCATTGTCACCTCACAGCAAAAGGTTATCCAGTTTGATCCTCAGCTGGGGTGCCTTCTGTGCAGAGTCTGCATGTCCTCCCTGTGGTCGCATGGGTTTCCTCCAGGTGCTCCGGTTTCCTCCCACATCCCAAAGACATGCTGCAGGTGGATTGGACACTCTAAATTGGCCCTAGGTGTGAGTGCGTGTGTGTGTGTGTGTGCCTTCTGTGGAAGGTTGGGTGCCGGGCTGGCAACTCGACACTGTAAAACTCTACTGCCAATCATGAGCAGTCAGGTGATCCACTCTGGTGACCCCTAACTAGGAAAAAGCCGAAAGAAGAAGAAGAAGAAGAAGTTTTCCTTATGTTTCTAAGAATTGTGAAGGTGTATAACAGGGTGGATAGTAGATGTGTTTTGGCTATCACATGCTTGGAGGTTTGGGTTTGGTACAGGATAGCTCTGTAGAGTGAGCCCAGTTTGATGCGTACCTTTTTGATTGTCTGGGTTATGTGTGTGTCAAATCTGAGTGCTATGTCAGTTGTTACTCCTAGTAGTTTTGTGTGGTTGACTGGTTCAATTTTGGTGCTGGTTTGAGAGTGGATAATGAATGGAGTGGAGGGTTGAGCTGTTTTGTGGTTTGTAAATAGCATTAGTTTGGTCTTGTTCGGATTAAGTATTAGTTGATTGGTTGATAGGTATTGTTCTATGTCAATGAGAGCTTTTTGAATAGTTTGTAAGAGTTCATGGAAGGAAGTGGCTGCACAGATTAGTGCTGAGTCATTTGCGTATTGTATAGCAGTTGCTGAGTTTGTGGCTTTACAGAGGTTATTGTTAAAGATGGTGAAAAGATGTGGTCCAAGAATGGAGCCTTGTGGTACCCCTACTGAGACTGGGAGGAGGGGTGAGATTTCGTTTTGCCATCTGACTGCTTGCTGTCTTTCAAACAAGTAGCTTTGGAACTATGAGATGGCTGTTGTGGAGAGGTTGAGGGTGGCTAGTACACTGAGTAATTTTTTTATAGAGAATGTCAAATGCTTTTGTCATGTCAAGGAAAATGGATACTACAATTTATTCCTTATTTCTGAAGTCTTTGACTGTATCTGTAAAGCTTATAAGAAATGTTGTGGTACTGTGTTTATGTCTAAAGCCATGTTGTGTATTTGATTGAAGGTTATTGTTTAGTAGGTATGCCAGTAGTTGCCTATGTATGCATTTTTCCAGGATTTTTGCCAGTGCTGAGAGTATAGCGATGGGTCTGTGGTTCGATAATTTGGTAGAAGTTCTACCTTTGTGCAAGGGGATAATGTAAGAGATTTTCCAAAGGTTAGGGATGTATTGTTCAGAGACAGAATGGTTTATTACTATGGAGACAGGGTAAGCTATGGAGTTGGCTGCTAGTTTGAGAAAATCATTGGTTAGGAGGTCAGTTGCAAGTGATGATGGCTTTAGTTTGTTGATGAGTCTTTTTTTATGTAGCTAGTCTTGATAGAAGTAATAGTGAAAGAGATGGATTGGGAATTTGTAATGGGGGAATGATTGATGGGATGTCATTATTGTTATTTATTAGGGATTGTATTAAATTTGTGAAATGAAGGTTAAATTGGGTGGCTGTGTTATCAGTTGAGTAAGTAAAGGAGAGGGTTGTCATGATAGATTGTCTGGGGTTTAAGGATTGTTTTATGGAGGTCCAACATTTTTGGAGGTTATTATGGTGTTTTGGTTGGATTATTGTGTATAGTTTTTTTTGTCTTTTTTGATTTATTTTTTGAATAAGTTTCTTATCTGCTAGTAGTTTATCAGGGCAGTTTGGCTCTTGTTTGCTTGGTATTGAGTCCAGGTTGTATCTCTTCATTTCATGAGCTATTTCAGGTCTGTGGTTAGCCATGGGGGTTGTTTTAGCATTTGTTTGGATATTACGGCAGCTAGATTATTAAGTATTTTGAGGAAATTATTGTTGACGTTCTGGACTGCATTGCCTGGATAGAGATGTTTTAGAGGGGACCAGTTGCATTGTGTTAGGAAAGTGTTGAAGGTTTCACTGGAAAATGTTCTTTTGTTCTTGATTTGTTTGTAAATTATATTTTTGTGGAGAAGGCTTTGTTCCTGCTAAGATAAGTGGGCATATGGTCACTGAGTGTGCCAGGGAGACAGCCAGAGTGTTGGTATAGTAAGGGCCTATTAGTTAGGATTCAGTCTAGAATGGATTGCTTGTTGCAGTGTTTATCTTGTCTAGTAGGAGAGGAGATTATTTGGGAGAAGCCAAATAAGTTAATGTGATTGGTTGGTTTTGTAGAGGTACAGATAGACCAATCTTGGTTGAAATCACCTAATGTGGCTAATAATGTGGGCTGTTAACTTGTTTTGTTCCCAGTCAGATCAATTTTATTCTGTATGATAGTGGTCATATTTTTTTTTTTTTTGTTACCAAATGATTGCCATACAGTTGGGGTTTTTAATGTATTTGAGTAGCTGTTTGAAACTATGACATAAGCGGCTTGTGGCCCAGTCTATCACAAATAAATTTGTTAGTTAATTTGTTTGTTTGTTTATTTGTTTGTTATCATTTTTGCGTTAAGTGGGATGATTCAGAGTTTGGATAGAATCCATTTTCAGTGGGGCCTAAAGAGAAAAGCTCTCAAACATATCATGCTGAAAATGGAATAAATATACAGAGCATGATAAACTATTACAATGTAAAGACTAATCTACAATAGAGGTTTACAGACTAAACTATTATTGTATGAATACCCATGTAAAAGGCAATGCAGATTAGGAGTAACATAAAGAGCATATGCAAAATATCTTACATACATACTGTATTATCCAGCATTTATAATAGCTGGTAGCAGTCAAAGCAAACTTATTTTATTTATTTATTTATTTATTTATTTATTTATTTATTTTATTTTACATTTGTTGACCGGGCTAGTCTAGCTGGATATATTTCCATTTTCAGTAGAGGCCTGGGGAGAAAAGCTCCAACATTAATAGTTAGATCATTACTTAAAATACAGCAACAAGGATGGTAAACATAGTTGAAACATCGTAAATGAAAGTAGTTCAAATAAGTATACAAAAATCAGTAATAATAATAAAAAAAGTGATCAAAAAAGATATTTACACTAGTATAGAAATCATTAAGAATGGTGAGATTAATTCTATTACACAATAAAAGTGACATAGTGTTATTATGTACTAGGTTGTACTAACAATAAGCAGGATGAATCTATGAAATTGCTTCATTGCGGTCAGCAGTTCAGTTCTTCATCATAGAAATTAAAGAAATATGTGTGAAAAATTGGTAGGGTGTAGAAGTAACATTAGTAGAGGGAAAGGTTAGTCAGGTTTACAACATGGACATAACCAGTGAGTTTTAAAGTATATTTTTAGTTGTTGTTTAAAGAGAGGCAAAGAAGAAAGTGTTGTTAGTTCATTTGGAAGGAGGTTCCAGTCTTTTCCCACTGTGTTGGAAAACAGGGAATCTCCAGCCAAGTTATTAGTTTTGGTTATACTAGCTAGAAGCTTGTTAGAGGAGCGCAGTGAGTTTAGGTTTTTATAAGGGATTATGAGATTGGATAATATAGGAGTGCTATTAGGTTGATAAAATATCTTGTGGGTCATGGTTAGATGGGAGATTTTCAGAAGGTTTTGAAGTTCAAGCCAGCCAAGCTGCTTTAGATTTAGACAGTGGTGAGTTTGAAAGGGGTTACCAGTGGCAAATCTGGCGATGCTATTATAGGCATGCTGTAGTTTGACAAGGTTATTCTTTTTGAGGTTGGTGTATATGGGAGAGGCATAAAGAAGAGTGGAAATTAAATGGGAATGAGCAATTTTGGTTTTAGCTGTTGGAGTTAAGAAAGTTTTGATTCGATATAAGGAGCCAATTTTCCTGTTGACATTTTTAATGGTGTTATTTATGTGACTATCAAATGTAAGGTTGTTATCAATAGTAATTCCTAACAGTTTAGTTGTAGAGTCAGGGTGTATGATTGTGCTATTATTGGAAATGACAGAGAAATAAATTGGGGTAGACTTATTAGAGGGTGTAAAGAGAAGGAGCTTGGTTTTTTTCGCATTAAGAAGGAGACAATGTTTTGTGAACCATGTTTCTACTGTGTTAAATATATTCTGAGTCAGGGAATGTAGTGCAGATGGTGAGGTTGCTGAGCAAATTAATGTTGAATCATCTGCATATTGAATGCAGGTGGCCTGTGGGATTGCTACATGCAGGTCGTTAATAAAAAGAGAAAAAAGAAGTGGGCCTAGAATGGAGCCCTGAGGGACTCCCAGTGTAACAGGTAGAAGGGATGATATATTATTTGCCCAGAGAACTGCTTGTTGTCTATTGGTTAGGTAGGACCTGAACCATTTAATAGCTAAAGAGTCAAGAGAGAAGGATTCAAGAATGTTGATCAGAAGTGCATGGTTAACCATGTCGAAAGCTTTGGAGAGGTCAATAAAGAGTGCAGATGAGAGGTTGTTGTTATTACGATTTCTATTTATAACATCTGTAAAGGATAACAGAGCGGTTGTGGTACTATGAGATGGCTGACATTTAGCTATTAAGTTATTTTGTGTTAAATGGTTTAAAAGTTGATGATAAACGCATTTTTCCATGATTTTTGCTAAGGGTGATAAGAGTGCTATTGGTCGATAGTTTGAGTAGTCATTTGAGTTGCCACCTTTGTGAAGGGGAATGATATGGGAGATTTTCCAGATGTTTGGAATGTAACCTTCCTTAATGGTTCTGTTTATGAGGATGGATATAGGATAGGAAATTACTTTGGCTGCTTTTTGGAGGTATTAAGAAGGTAACTGGTCAGCAGAAGGGGTACAAGGCCTAAGTTTTTGGATGAGTTTGTAGATGGTTGGGAGAGGGGGCCTAATGGTGGCCTGGTGGTTGGGTGTTTGCCTTGCGCAAGGTACAGGTTTATCACTCTCAGGGGGGACAATTGGCTAGGCTTAAAAAATGGCTCGCAAGGGCAGTTAGCCTAGTACTAATCTATGAACCTATGAACCTATAAAGTGGTAGATATTGGTTGAATAGAGAATACTGGTAGAGTACTAGGTATGGACATGGCAAGGTTTGAGCTGTGTGGAATAAGTTGGCTAGCTAGTGTTTGTATGGTTTCTGTAAAGAAGGAGTTGAAGGCATTGGCTGTTTGGTGGGGGGTGTTAGGGTCTGCCTGTATGGGAGTGCCCTGGGGAAAAGAGTTTATATACACTAGACCAAAATTTCTGGGGGTTATTTTGGTGAATTTGCTGTATTTTACAGTAGTAGTTATTTTTGTCTGTGAGTATTGCCTTTTTTGTAGTATTTCTCAGTTGCTTAAAAAGTTGTTGATCAGAAATATTTTTGTTAGCTCTCCACTTTGTCCAGATTTTATTTCTAAGTAAGATCTTTTGTTTGGTTTCATTAGTAAGCCAGGGGGCTGGTATGGCTTTCATTCTAATGGTCCTTTTGGGTGCATGCCTGTCAAGGATAGATAGGAAATTGGAGTTTAGATAGTCAACAGCTTCTTGAAGTGGTAGAGTTTTTAGAGGGTTCCAGTTACAAGCACTTAGTTCATTTTGGAATAATGTTGGGTTGAAGTGTTTATTGGTACGTATGTTTCTATAGATGGGGGGATTAGAGATATCATTTTTATGCCTAAGGATATAGGTTAAAGTATGATCACTAACATCATCTGGTAGAGTTCCTGTGTTGTAAGTTTGTTTTTGTCTATTTATAAGAATCCAGTCTAGGATGCTCTCTTTTTTATTTGGTTTGTTGATTCTGGTAGAGGTTATGATAGTTTGACTGAAACCATGAAGGTTGATATGGGAGGAGGGATTATCAGCTTTGACAGTTTTCCAATCAGTATTAAAATCACCAAGTATAATAGTTTCTTGGGAGTATGTAGAGGACACCCAGCTTAGGATGTTTTCTATGGTGCTAATATTATTACCAGGTGGAAGGTAGATGCAGATAATATATAAAGATTTGTTATGGTTTATTTGAAATTTAGTGACAAGTACTTCAGCTTTACTATCTTGTGGTGGGTCAAATGGTAAGGTGGAGATTTGAAGTCCTTCTTTGAATAAGACTGCAACTCCACCACCCTTACTTTTTATACGGTCTAGTCTTAGTATATTGTATCCTTGGGGAATGATTTCATTGTCTTTTGTCTTTGGCTTTAACCATGTTTCTGTTAGACAGAGGATGTCAAAGCTATGGGTATCTAGAAGGGCATGAAGTTGGGTGACTTTGTTATTAACACTACGGACATTTAGATGTCCTATTAGCAAAGAGTTGGGGAGTTTGGGCTGGGTAATCAGGGTAGGTGGATTTGTAGGGCCAGGGTTGGGGTGTATGTCACCATCTTTTAAGGTGGGCTTACAAAGTCTTAATGTGGGGTTATTAATAATGATTGTTAGATATTTCACTCTTGTTATAGTAGCTGTATGGTATTTAATGTGGGAGAGTCTATGGTATTTAGGTAGTAGGTAGCTGGAAGTTGAGGTAATGTTAAGTTTACTTTTAGGGAAGACAGAATTGTGAATTGTTGTCTGTTTATGGGAGTAGTTAAAGTGGTTATAGTATGTTTTTTGCAAATGAGGTAAGTATGTAGGCATAGGTCAGGATAGTTGGAATTATGCTTAAGAGTAGGATTTTAGTAAATTTTGATTTTACAGTTAGAGTCATTTTTGAAGATTTAATGTAAGAGGTTCTAGGAAATTGAGTGGAATGTAACAAGCAAGGGGAATAATGAAAGAGAACAGAGTAAAGGGGAAGGTGACAAAGATAGTGGTTAAGGAAGAAGGGTGTGGTGAGTTACTATAGAGACAGTTTATGGAGGTAGTGGAATAACAGGATGGGTGTGGAAGTATTAGTAAATTGATTGCTGAGTGTGATTTGTGGGATGAGGGAGGGGGTGTGGTAAGTGAGGTATAAGGTTAAGGTCACTAGGGGTGGGTGGGAATTGGGGGTAGGGTAAGGCAGCGGAGTGAGCCCGCAAGTCGAACGGAGCGGGTTACAGCTAGAGGCTGGAGGCAATCAGTCATACAGTACAACTATGTTCTACAAGCTTAGGGAAGGTAAGAATCATTTCTAGAGTTATGCAGTAAAAGGCAATAGAGTGGTATGCTTAAAGAAAGGATGTAAAAGGGGAAGGAAAGGTAGCAGATATAAGTAAATAAAGGTAACTGGATTTCAGGTGAAATAAGGAAGTGTAGGACAGGCGTATTAAAGATAGATAAATAAGAGTTTGGGTGTAGGTATAATAAGCACAGAGAAAGGTCCCTCTTTCCTAGTCTTTCCAGAGGTTCAGTTATGATACTAACAGTACATAAAGGTAGGTGGTTTGTCCTTCCAACTGTGGGGGGTAATTACTTCCAGTAAGGGTATTTGCAGGGTAGACAGAGGAAGGCTGCTCCACAGGGTTACAGAAGTTTGTCAGGCAGGTAAGAAGCAGCTTTACTTGCTTAGAGTTCTGCTGCCCTCTAGTGGAGGAGGAAGGGAGTTACATGTCATCTACAGAGGAGGTAAAAAGAAGAAAACAGGTGAGAAAGTTGTTGAATGCCTGGGGTGGGTCCTCGGGTGTGCTGGCCCTTACAATAGGTTCTACTGTAACAATCACAAAGTTTAGTTTAATACCTATTGGAGCAGTAGCTTATCTCTTATACTATAAGGCTAGGTGAGCAGAACCTTAAAAATACATAGGGATTCTTATAGGGTAGGCCCTTCCATTCCTGAAAGGTTTTCTTCTGCCTTGTTATGTTGGGGTATGGTGAACAGAATGTATCACAGGCACAAGCCTAAAAGCTGAAAAAGAGATAATAGAGAAGAGTAAAAACCTAAGATGAAAGCAAGGGTGAAAGTTACATGCAAAAGTGAGTAAGAACTGGTGAGGACAAGTACATGTTTCTAGATAAATCAAGCATTTCATACAATGGAGTTGATACACAGCTGGTCAAGCAGACTATAACAAATTAACTATGTTAATCTAGAACAGTAAAACACATATGTGGTGGTTGTTAGTTAGATACTGTAAAAGCAGAAATAGGTATTCAGTAACCTCCAACAGTTCAAGGTAATGCACTAATACATATCCAGTAGTCAGCCATGACATACACTAATACAATGCAGCTTCCTTAATTTATAATCACTTTTAAAGTAAGGTTTTAGTTTCAAATAATTCCCTTAATTTGTAATCCCTTTTCAACGTAAGGCTTTAGTTTGAAAAGACTTGTGAGAGACAAAAATATGTGGGACATGTAGTTAGCACAGCATAGTAGATAACTAATTGTTTTGGAGCTACAATCAATTAAAAGTTATAGGTTTTAGGACCGCTAACAGAGTGCAGCAAATATCGCTTAATAATATAGAATAGCTGAGGGTAAGACTAGGTGAGGATTACAGTATAGTGTACCATAAGTATTAAAATGTATGCGATGAGTGTGCATAATGTTATACCGGAATAACATGTATTTCAGCCAATACATAGAAGGTATCCATATATCTGTAACTTGTTTCCGGTTTATTAGACTCTCTTGGTTGATTGAAAAAGTGCAGACTTAACAAATTGTCATCTAAAAGGTTCTGGTAGTGTAGTGACAAGGAGTCCAAAATGCTACTCTGGCTAAGTTAGCATGTTCTACATATTCTACGCACCAGAGCTCATATGGCGCATGTAGTGTACAACGCTGTGAGAAGCATTTGGGATTGTAACCCAGAATGCAAAAAGTAATAAATTAACTTGTCTAAATGGTTCTGGTAGTGTAGCGACAAGGAGGCCAATTGCTAATCTGGCTTAGTTAGCGTGGTCTACATATTCTACGCACCAGAGCTCATAAGGCGCATATAGTGGACAATGCTATGAGAAGCGTTAGGGATTGTCGATCTTCAATCGACTATTGCAGTAAAGTCTACCGGAGTCCTCATAGAAGTTGATAGCCTTCAAGGAGATTAAATAAGGCTGCAGAAGATATCTACGGAGCAGTTTGAGCATAACTTCGCGAAAGCATACACATATAAGCGTACACACATGGAGCGTGGCTAAACAGGGTATCTCAGTTTAAACAACATAAAGCTAACCTAACTAATTAGAAAAACTAAGCAAGCTAGTAGTACGTAGCAATTTAGTACCTAGACAGAACTATCAAACTAGTATGTGCCCCACGCGGAAACAGCGTGCAATATTCAGAGCTAGGTTATATATAGTATCACAGTCTAAAACAACAATACTTGCATCATATTCTAAACAACATATATGTTTTATCATCTATCAAAATATTATACTGTGAAATGTGCAGCTATAGAGTGTAAACATTACATACAAGGAAAAAAACACTTACGGACCGCACACCACCAGGAGGACAAGGGACTGCTGCTTAGGGCTAGGGGATTTAAAAATGGTGCCAAGATGCTAGCCTATATTTATAGGTTTAGCGAAGGTAAAAGAGTGGAGAGAGGGGTGGGTGGGACAAAGAGAAAAAGAACGCTGGAAGAAGGTGGAGGGGGGAGCCTATTACGTGGGAGGTGAGAAATCAGTTGCAGTTACAGCAAGAAACCACAGGGAAAAGATGAAAGTGTTACAGCTAGATAATCAGTCATACAGTACAACTATGTTCTACAAGCTTAGGGAAGGTAAGAATAATTTCTAGAGTTATGTAGTAAAAGGCAATAGAGTGGTATGCTTAAAGAAAGGATGTAAAGGGGGAAGGAAAGGTAGCAGATATAAGTAAATAAAGGTAACTGGAATAACTGGGAGTCAGAAGAAACTTGTAGGAAGTTCCAGTAAAAGAGAAGGGCAGAAGTAGTTAAGGGGGATAAGAAGAAATCAGAAGCAATAAATTAGAGGAGATTAAAGCAATCAGCAGGGGAATTAAGGGGAAAACAAGTAAAGTGAAAAGAAAGTGGCAAACCAAAGAAGATATGTCAAATGAGGAGATAGCTGGGAAGATAGAATGGATAAGGGTAGATTACAGATATGAAGCACAAAGGCAAACAAAGTGAATAGAATTGTACTGAAAATGATGGGCTAAGAATAAGCGGGAGTAGGTCTGATATCTCAGCTACAAATTAGATTGTTCATCAAGCAATTAGGTTGTCCATCAAGCAATACCTAAATGCTGTTAAAATCTTATTACAGAAGAGTTCCAATGAACACGGTCTGACCATATCTAGAGAGAACGAAAAGTTCCAACATTCCCTAGTCAGAAGATTTGATTGGGCTAGAAAATAATTACAGAATACAGACTCCATGTTGAATTTACCAGAGCAAAGTGTTTTCCAAATTCTTCTTAATAGTAGGTTCAGTAGGAGTTGCCAGTGAAAAATGTGCAATACTATAGTTGAAGATTCCAGATGAAGCAGATCTAAGAGTTATGTACCAGACAGGGTAAAAGAAAAAATATGCGGTCACAATCCTGGTATACATACCGCATAACATACACAGTTTTTATTTGTACTGGAAATAGAGATCTCAGGATTGGAACATAACTCATTGCCAGTTGGTTATCCCAAACTGCTTAGGCTGAGAAAGCCTCTCGAAAAGTGTTTACTATCAAGTAGGTAGAGTTCTGAGATAATGATTTAGAGTGATTGTAGAAGAGCAAACATTTAGTTCTACTGAGTTAGATGCAATACAAAATTGTCTAAATAAGTCTGTATTAAACTGAAACTGTTTTACAGACTTACATGGACAGAAGCCACCAAAGAGACAGGTCAGAGGGGTACAGAGTCACCTGTGTATTGAACTAACTTTGGATAACACACTGATTCCACATGTAATTAACAAAAACAGTGAGTAAAGACTGATGGCCTGCATATTCATATGTATATTATACATGTATAACCAGAGGATAGTGCCTCTTGAGGGTAATGGCTCAAAAGTGACATAGAATTAGGTGATGGGAGTGGCATTGTAGGTCTTGGTCAAAGCTAAAGGGATTGCACTGGCAATATTGTGAAGACTGAATTCAACATGTATTGTTTCCAATGCTTGCAGTAACAAAATTATATTAGTGACATGTTAAGGCTAACTATAGTGCTGAGACTTAGAAGGTCCATTATTGATTACAGTATGATAAGACATCTGGTGATCAACACATTTTTGCAGGATTTTAAAGTAGTTACAGAGAATAAGTATAGGATGATAGCTGGTAACAACAGTATAGGAGACACCCATGTGGACTGAAATAAATACATACTTGTTGAGCATAGGAAAATAATTTTCTAGAATACATTGGCTGATCTGGGTAGTTACAAAATAGCAGATGAGGAAACGATTCCAAGAAACTAGGATAAGAGATTTCTGCTGCTAGTGAATATGGCATGAATTCTGTAACAAGATACTAGAGAATGCCTGGGGAACTAGCTGGAAGGCAGTCAATCAAAATTCACTAGATAATGATTAAGCAGAGGAGAAGCTGTAGCTGGAGATGTGAATTTTGGGATTATAGTGTGATGCCTAAATAGAAATATGCTACTATTCTATGATTCCAAATGTAACAGATTTCTTAGCTGCACTTAAGTCTTGATACAGTAGATAACTAAAGTTTGTCTGCAATGGATGTATTTTCAGTGACAAGAAAATATGTGATATATTTATATGCAATCTATTTCTGCAATATGTTTTTTCATGATAAGAAAAGAAGTGTGAGCTTGTAACCTTTTTCTATGAAATGTATAAGAAAGGTATCTGGATTCTGTATTTGAACTTGCAACTGCCTTACAGCAAATATATGAAAATCTATTTATTCTGCTATTTTACAATATTGATTTTTGGGACAGGAAGATAAGAGGGTTGTTAAAGATCGGTTAGATATGTCTGTCAAACAGATACCTAAGTAAGGCCATAGAACAAACTCATCTCCATCATAATCATCATCATCAACTCCCTTTTTTTCCAATTTTCTACATAAAGTCAGGGTGTTGTCTCAACTGCTGCCATCTCTCTTGATTCAATGCCACAGTCCTACCTTTTTTGACAGGACTGATTGTTACCAGTCTTCTCTCACACGATCCATCCACCTCTTTGCTGGATGTCCTCATTTCCTCTTGCCTTCTTCTTGTCTGTTCCAAATAATTTTCTTTTTTTTTTTTGAAAACAACTTTATTGAATTTTCAATAAAAGAACCAAATACAAAAGATGTTCAAGTATATTCAATACAAAAGTTAAACAATTTATAACTAACAAAGGAACATATCTATTTACAATTCCGCTCACACGTATATCAGATTTTAATAAATGTTTTTCACAGTTAATATTTTTCTAGCAAATCAAATAATTTTTTTTCCACAAACTTATTTTGCTTATGTTTTTATTTGCTCTTGACTTGATAGTCAATAGCTCTAGATTGCAGACTTCAGTGAGAAGTATTTTAAATTCTCGAAATGATGGAAGAGAATCAGATTTCCAATTGATTGTTATTATTTTCCTTGCTACAGACAGTACTGTCCATATTATTGGATATTTCATGTTATTAACACTTTGATGCATTGGAGTGTTAAATAATATTAAAGATTTGGTTAACATAAAGTTATCTGTAAACAAGCTTTGTAAGAAACAATTTATATCTTCCCAATATTTTGTTAATAGTATGCAATGATAGAACATGTGTGACCAGTCAGCTTTCAATATCTTTTTACATCTCCAACACATGTTTATGTTCTTGTTGAATTTGTTAATGATATGTGGTGAAATGAAGGATCTATGCATAAATTTCCAAGTATAAATTTTCCACTTTAAAGAAGATGTAGTTTAATAAGCTGATTCTAAAATATTAAGTTTATCTAGATCATTGGGAAGATGAGAATTAATTGTATTAAAGTAGTCCCAATATTTTCGAGGATGTTAATTTGTTTCATCTCTTAATATTTTACAAATATGTGATAATGTAATATTAGCAATATTTGCATTTTGAGTGCTTGTAATTAGAAATTATATTATTTTTGGTATAGATTGTATTAAATCTTGGGGTATTAAGTCTAAAGAATTTGATAAATGTTGTCTACATTCTTGCAAATTTAACCAATATATGTTTTCTATTTTAAATTCATTTTTCAGCAAATTAACATTTCTGTGAGATCTGTTGAGAGTATAAGGCCTTGAGTGAAGGATATCGGATAAAGAAGAAAGAACCAAACTTTATAATTTGTAAACTTAAAGATATAATTTCTAAATGTCTTAAAAAGAGTTAGCATATAGTTTGATTTATATGATTTAATTGATTGTGTTATAAAAAAATATTTTATCATCCATAGGATCGAATTCTTTATTATTAATGTTTTTTGATTATTTAGCGAGCTAGTAGAATCCCAACATAATAAAGTTAAGTATAATTTCCATTTAGAAGAATAGTTGCTGTTAATTAAGAGGGAAATAGTTTTAATAATTGAGGACATTGTATATAATTCCAAATTTGGAAGACTTATACCTCCTTTTGTCCAATCATACATGTGGTAATTTAAAGCAATTCTAGGCTTATTAGGATGCCAAAATAATTTAATCATTAATGTATTGAATTTTTTGATTATAATTTTGGAAGGAAATAAAGACAACAATTGAATTATGTAAATTATTTTAGGGAGGAGGAAATAAAGACAACAATTGAATTATGTAAAGTATTTTAGGGAGGAGGAAATAAAGACAACAATTGAATTATGTAAAGTATTTTAAGGAGGAGGAAATAAAGACAACAATTGAATTATGTAAAGTATTTTAGGGAGGAGGAAATAAAGACAACAATTGAATTATGTAAAGTATTTTATGGAGGATAATCATTTTGATGATTGACAGTCTTTCTTCCATAGTAAATAATAGTCTATTCCATTTATTTATTAAATCTTCTATTCTAGTTAGACAGTAACTATAGTTTACTTGAGCAATATCTTTGATATTATTTGTAATTACTATTCCTAAATATGTTATTGGATTGTTCTGAGGGATATATTTTTTGTATTTCTGAGGAATTTTAATTCCTTCTATATTACCAAGAAGTATCTTGATTGTATTATTGTTAAAAGTTAGACCTGCTATTTTTTGAAACTTCATAATATTGTCAAATATTGCTGGGATAGATTTATTATTTTCTTCCAAAGTTATTAAAATGTCATCAGCAAATAATTGTAGCTTAGAAGAAGTAGTAGAATTCAACTTGAAACCTTCAATTCTTTCATCATCCCTTATTAAGTTGGCCCATGGTTCCATAACTAGTGTAAATAATAGTGGTGACAAGGGACATCCTTGTTTAGTTCCCTTTATAATAGGTATTTTCTCAGAAATGGTAGTACCAATTTTAATATAAGCTTGACTATCTTTATATAAATTAAATATAAAGTTTGTAAAATTATTCAAGAAATTCACCTCTTCTAAGAGTATGAATAGGTAATCCCAATTAACCGAATCAAAGGCACAGTTTATGTCTAAGCTTATTAAGGCTAAGTTTCTATTTAATGTTTTTGCAGTGTCTATCAATGTAATTGTTCTTTTAATGTTATCATAAGTATTTCTGTTAACTATAAAACCAGTTTGGTCTTCATTAACTAGGGATGGTAAAAAATTCTTTCCACATATATGGACATGAACATTTTGTAGTCAGCATTTAATAAAGAGATTGGTCTATATGAAGAACATTTGGTGGGATCTTTATTTGTTTTAATTATTGGAGTAATAAACGTATATTTCCATAATGGGGGAATAAGTGTGTTGTTTTGGGATAAATTAAAAACTTTGTGTAATAAGTTTAGTGCCGATTTTGGAAGAATCTTATATATTTCTGGTATAATACCATAATTTCCAGGTGCTTTGTTTGATTTAAGTTTTGTTATTTGATTTTGTACATCTTTAAAATATATTGGCTTATCTATATTAATAGATTGTTCATGTGATAATCTATTTTTAATGTATTTAGATATGAAATACTTAACATAGTCTTTAGGATTTACCTTTTGTAATTTCTGATTAATTTTATTAAAAAAAAATTGAATTCAGATAAGATATTTTGTAGAAAAAAAAAAAACATAAGATCAATTACATATTTAAATGTGCTGATAAAGGTGGCAACTGGGTTGTCATGAATAAATTAGATTATTGTGAGATAGTTGATAGTATATTTAAAAATGGTGAAGAACATATGAAGTTGGAAAATGATCCTACTATGTTATTTAATGATGAGTTATTATTTTTTTTGGAAAGAGTTGAAAGTTTGGGTTTTTTTGAGCATAAAGATGTTTGTAGATTGTTTATAAAAAAACCACAAATCCTTGAAGGTGAATTGCTGAGGTACCAGATCGCTGAAAATAAAGGAGAAATACTGGTGAAGTGCTGGTGGTTTGTGTTTTATTTTTTTTGATATTTTGCTGTGAGGTGTTTTTTGAATTGAGAAAGATATTTTGTAGTTCTGAAACTAGTTTTCACTTTTTTGGAGAACAAATCTCTTTGATATGACTGAATTTTTTAAGTCTTTTGGTTTTGTTTGCTAAGATATTTAGAGATCTAGGATTAGTTGAAAAGTTTATAAATTTAACTTTTTCTATGTTAATCATTGTTTTGTGATTTAAAATCTCCAAATATTTATTATTTAGTTTGTTTATTTCTTTTTCTTTATTCTTTCCTTTGTTATTTCTCTCAGTGTTAAGTTTTAACTTGCCCAGTTTACGTTGTATGTCAAATAAATTTTTATCCCAGGATTTTCTTTTATTATTGTACCATGCAAGTACTCTTCCATATAAGTATGCTATTAAAGCATCCCATATATATATTTATGAAGTTTTTCCAGTATTATTTAGAGTAATAAAGTCTTGTATCTCTAATAATAGAAATTCCTTAAATTCTGTAATTCTTGTTATGTAAGCTGGTATCCTTCTGATTGTAATATTGTGTATTTTCTTAGTTAATAGTTCAAAGGTAATCGAGTTGTGATCAGATATGGGACATGAGATGACTTTTACTTTTACAAGATCATCTGATAACTCATTTGAGATCAAAACTCTGTCAATTCTTGAATTTGTTTTGTGTCTATAAGAATAATGGGTATGTGGGAGTGAGTCTGGTTCTGCAAACATGTTTATGTCCTTTAATAAAAATAAATCTGCAAAGTCTTTTAATAATTTTGCAGAGGTGGACATTTTCCTTGTAACTGTAGTGTTAGTATCTATATCATTCAAAATACAATTAAAATCACCTGCAATTACAATGCTACCTTTAGCTAAGCTTACAATCTTGTTTAAATGCTGTTTTACTGTATTTGATCCTATACCTGGTATCCAATATATGTGTATTAGAGTATATATTTTCTTATATAATTTGATTGTGACTGAACAAAACATCCCTTTATTGTCTTTGTATACTTACAGTATTTTAGGTACAGGAAGGGAATTACTCCATAAAATAGCTACCCCTCTTTTTTTCATTATGTTCTGAGCTAGCTAGAATTGAAAAATGTTTGGAGTTTAAATTATCAATATCGGAAGATACCAAGTGTGTTTCTTGTAAAAAGACAAGATGTGATTTTATGTGTTTTAAGGTATTTGTTTAAACCTCTTCTTTTACAGGGATTATTTAGACCATTGATATTAATTGAAATGCCTTTTAAAAGAAACATTTGTATTTATGTTTGTTGTGTACATAGTTATTCAGTAATTTGTCATCTTGTTGATAATAAATGCTAGAAAACCTTAGTAATAAATCAATATTATACTGTGAGATATTACAACATGTTATTGTGAATGTCAGAAAAGATTGTATCAAATCATTAAAACATAACTTTAACATAACATTACTAACCCATTCTGGAGTTGAAAACCCTTTAATTTGAGTAGCAAAACCACTCAAATTATCGTCCTTTCCAATAGCAACAGTACTCAAGCTACTGTCAATCTTTACTTGTAACTAGGAATACTATAATTACTAAATGAAAAGCTCATCACTTTATATAGCTGAAGTTTTAAACCATATTGTTATAACATACTGCAAGTTTAGTACATTCTATGTAACATATCCATAAAGATTTAAGCTAATTATTAGATTGTTTCTCATAGGTAATAACTATAAAATAATGAAAAGAAAAACTAATCTAATAGTATACTTCAAACAAGAATGATATCTGTCTGCAAAATGACTCTTTTATAATGTTAAATGGTAATTTATATGATGTATTTGACATTAAAAGCATGTATTGTTTAAAATGTCCCTATTAATGATATTAGATTAGATACAGACTATCTAGGCTTATGAATATATATATATATATATATATATATATATATATATATATATATATATATATATATATATATATATAAAACAGATAAATTCTTTACTCTGTATATTAACTTATTTTCATTATATACACTTCTACAATGGATATACTGTTGTTTCAATATGCAAGAAAAAATGTTAACTAAAGATCACTTAGAAGTATATATATTGTGACACCAGTGCATCTCATTAGAAACTTTATGCAATAAGTTCACTAGGTGCCAATTTCTACTAACAGAGTGTAAGGAGGTTAATTGCCTTTGCTGTCTACCATCTAATGGTAAAGATATTTACAATTTTGTTTTTCATACTACATGTAAGAGAAAAATACAGCTATAACTGAATGTGTGTGCAGTAATCTAACTAAATGTGTATTCAATATGAGGTCAACATGTTTTACAAAATTTGCATTGTGTTACAATGTCAGTGTGGTTATGTGCAATGCAGTAATAATATTATATACCCATGTACATGTCAAAATGTTGATAAAAAGTGTGTCTTTTCATTTAAATCCTTCTTTCCTTTTTTCCATCCTCTCCCTTTTTTTAAACAATTTTCATTTAACCCAGTGTATAGATATGTGTACATGTACATACAAACATATATATATATATATATATATATATATATATATATATATATATATATATATATATATACCCTTATATAATTACATATACATAGATACATAAATGCATACACACATACATCTACATATATATATATATATATATATATATATATATACACACACACACACACACACACACACACACACACACACACACACACACACACACACAAAACCACTCATACATACACATACATATTTTCTTTATCCTTTCTTACTATTAATTGTAGCAAAAAATAAGAATAAAAGTCGAAATAATAATGTTTTGAATGTTTGTGGAGTGCTTTAAAGTACTTTAAAACCTCATCACGGGTAAACCGCGTTTTAACATTCCATTTTGTCTGTGTGACGTTCCCACGGGTTCAAAGATCAGATATTTGGTCGCACAGACTTGAGTGATGTCATCCAGCTACTTCGTGCTCTAATGAGGAAAAGTTTCTGCTCGAGCCGACTTCTTGGTGAAGAGAAAAGAGAAAAAAAAAAAGACTGTTCTTGAAATAAGCGAGAACTGTAAGTGTGTTTTCCTTTGAGAGATGAGAGCGCAACAAACTGTTTCACATTATGATTGCAATACTATTAATTATGTGTTTCAAATTACAGACCCATATATGTACAGTTCAAAAGCTTTTCTATCAAACTGAGGCTGCCGTAAGCCCCACTGTTCATGAATTGAGAAAATTGCAGATCATCTGCACTTTTAAACCCACAAAACACATCATGAAGTTAAAGTACAGTGCAGCCTAAGCAACATCAAGACCATCCTGCCATATTTCTTGTTCTGAAATAACACAAGGCCAATAATCCAGGTTTCATACCTTCTTATAAGCTGTCAGTTTCAATGTTATTCTCAGTGTTGCTCCCTTCAGGTAACCCCATTTTATATTATAGTTGCATTCAATTTATCTAGTTAATATATTAGATCATAAGTATCCCAATAGAGCAAATTATTATGAAACATTACTTCTACACACAATATACAATAGAGACACTATTCGAAAGAAAAAGAGAGAAAGAAAGAAAAAAATAAAGAAGAAAGAGAAAAAGAATACTTAGATTATATTCTATTTTGGAACCATATATGACTAAACAATTATAAACATAACTATAATAAATAAATGGTATTATATGCATATACATGACGTACTGACACAGACATAAAGACACATATACTAAAATAACATAGTATTTAAAGTTGTGCACTTACATGGGCATGAAGACATTGTTTTATTCACTAGTCACTAGATTTATATTTAGAGTTTCTAGTTGAAAAGAAAAATATTATTTTTTTAACTTTTTTTTCTTTTCCAATGTTTTCCAACTAATCCAACAAAAATAAAATGAAATGTCCAGGTACCACAGTCGTAAACCAAATAACCCACTTTAATACGATTAAATCACAGGAGCAACCACCATAAGCGCTTTCGTCTTAGCCACAAGACTTCCTCAGATATTCCTTCCATATGTTACAGATGTTTTATGTAAGACATAATTAAACATTAATTAACAATTTAAAGGAACAATACCAAATAACACTTCATATTCATCCTAAAAACTATCAAATTAAAACCATTGTATTACATATATCATACCTTTTTAAATGAGATAAATAGTAACACCATAATTATTACAAATATAAAACCTTTTCCTAAGAAAATGTTAAAATAATAACATGTCTGGGATTTGACCAATCTTACTTATAATCATTAACCATGATGGCTATTAAATATATCCATCTATATGCCCTACCTAAAAATGTCACACTAAAGATGCCTTCTGTACTAAAACCGGTTTGACAGAAATGTATTCATTTAATCCAGGGGGTATGTTAGATTTTAATCTAAGTTGCCATTTTAATTCTTTATTAAGCAATATATTCTTTAAATCACCACCCCCTGTATTAGTTCTAACTATGTCTATAATGCCAAATTTATATCCACTAAAGGACCTACAATAAATGGAATGTTTATATAAAACACTAGTCTCCTTCTTAGTTTTGACATCACAACAGTGTTCAGACATCCTGTCTTTGAATGCCCTGTCCGTTTTACCCACATAATATGTGGGGCATCCATTACACATAGCCAAATACACTAGCATCTTTGTGTTACAATTGCCTTTGCAGAATTTGACCAAACTGCCAAGCCCATTTTCCAACTGTACATTATTCTCCCTCAGGATGTTGGAACATTGTTTACAGCTACCACAAGGAGCTGTAGCCTTTCCATCATAATTCTTTTGAGGTATAGGTACCTCAAATATTCTTTTAAAGTTGATACCTGTCCTAAAAGAAAAAGAAGGTACCTGACCAATCATTTCAAACAGTTCCTTGTTAGCCTTCAACATACTCCAATTGTCCCTTATTATTTGCATAAAAGGTTCAGAAAAAAACATTATAGTCTATGACACATGACCTTTGATATTTGCTTACAGTTACTGTCTTTGGGTTATGAATATACTGTCTATTAACGTTATTAGTATTTGCCCTATCTACCAATGGCTTACCTAAAAGTGATTGATATTTTTGACCCCAACCCCTATAAACTTCTTCCAATACCCCATCAATCAATGTGTCAGGGTATCCCCTCTCTACAAACATAAGTTTCAGTTTCCTAAACTCATGTTCTAGGTCCTCATGCTCTGACATCATATGGGCAATACGCACTGCTTGCCCTTTAATTAAACTCCTTTTCATAAACATGGGATGATTACTAGAAAAATGTAAGTAACTATTACACCAAGTTGTCTTCCTATATATTTTGGACTTAAAACCATTTTTGGTTTGTAGTATAGTAGTGTCCAAATAATTAATAGCTGTCTTGTCCCATGTGTATGTAAATCTAAGGAAGTAGGTACTGCCATTAATGTACTGAACAAAGTTTTTTACACTATCATCCTCTCCTTTCCATAATATAAATATATTGTCCAAAAATCTTACATATAGACGAATATTTTTCATATAATCACTATGAAATACAAATCTATTCTCCCATTCAGAACATAACTAAGTTCGCATAAACTGGTGTGCATGCTGCCCCCATTGCAACACCACTTATCTGCTGATAATATTCACCCTGAAAGTGTATGTAATTATTATCCAGCACTATCGCCATTAATTCCAGAATAAGCTGAATTTTGTCATAGGGCAAAGTAGATAGTTTGTAAACACTATCACTGAAATATTTATACCCCTCAACTCTAGGTATACTGGTGAATAAATCAGTAACATCAATAGTAAGAAAACTCACATTTTCTTGCCAAACCTCGTGAGTTAATTTACTCAAAAATTCCCAGGAATCTTTGATTAAATGATTAGTGTTTATTACTATTTCCTTCATCCAGTAGTCTATAAATACTGCAATGGGATGTGTTTTTGAGCCTTTAGCTGATACAGTTGGCCTAAATGGGGGTTCCTTTATACTTTTATGTACTTTAGGTGTTCCAAAAATAATAGGAACTTCAGGATTCCATTGTTTTAAAAAATATAGAGTCTTTCCACTAATCCTATTTTTTAACACATACTCTTCCAGCAGTGAATCAATCCGTCCATATGCTATATTGATCTCATTTTTGGAAACTGGAGAATATGTCTTGATATCCATCAAGATATTTGTAATAACATTGTTGTATTCCTCCGTGCTGTACAAAATGGCACCCCCTCCCTTATCTGGTTTCATAATACGTAATGAACTGTCATTTTTTAGTTCATTAAGCAAAGCTCGTTCTTCGCTTAAATTATTTTGCCTCCTATTTTTCTTGTTAACACCATATGCCACATATAATTCATCAGTTACTTGTTTTTCAAAAGTCATGAGAACTGGATGAAGGGGGGAATTTATAGTACTTCCCCTGGTAGGACCTATTTCACTTTCAAATTCTGTTGTTTCATTATTTTTACATACCATAGCTAAATTAAGTTTCCTTAAATATAATTTCAGGTCAACTAAAGCATGGGCAATATCTCCTACACTCGTAGACACCAATTTAAACCCCTTGGACAACAACGAAAAATATTCTTTTTTCAGTGTTGTGCCAATATAATTATATATTTTGAACCCATTATACTCAGCCACTATGCCATCCGTATCAGCCTCATAAATTATTCCACTCCCATTCAAACCCTTTTCCAGCCCTTGTTGTTCTAGTATGGTGTTTATGGGTGATGTTGACCCGAGTCCATATTGTACCTGTTCTTGTTGGCCAATCTCTCCGACCTTCTTGGAACATACAAATTTTTTTGTTGGTCTGAAAAGGAATCTAGTTCATCCAACCCTCTATGAATCTCATTCCTAGTCCTATCCTCTCTAACGTGTTGAAAATTCACCCCTACCCTCTCCATATGAACTGTTCCCATTTTATTATACATATTATGTTCATTAATTCCAGGCCCTGGATATACTTTTTTCCTTGCATACTGCTGTTTGTCTCTTAATAACTTTTTCTGTTTTTTCAAAAAAATATTATCAACCCTTTTATTCACTCTAAACAGCACTTTATTATACAAATGATCATATTCCATATACAAAAGATCTTTTAATATGTTATTATTCAATTGTTCCACCTCTTTCTTTAATGCTTCTATTGTAACTTCATTGTACTTAATAAGCTTTTTAAGCAAATTAATACCACAGTCATCAAAAAAAGCGTGAAATTCATAAATAGCATCATGTGTATAATTTATACCGAAAGGATATTTGAAAATCCTAAGCTCTTGTGGAACAATGTTTAAATCACAACAACATTGCAGATACCCATTATCCATTTGGGCACACTTCAACTTAAAAAGTCTTTTCTCAAAACTGAATATCATATCTTTTAATGTAGAAGACTGTCCGTTGTTGTCCAATACTTGTACATTTGTATTTGAGTCACTCATAGGGACAAAATTATAATTTTTAGAAATAATGTCACCCAAAGACATTATGTCAACAGCTGAGTTCCTGGTACTCTCCGTTCTAACGGGAATGTCACAAGTATCAAAAACATTAGCTACAGTACCTTTAGTGCACCTAGTCGGTGCTGGTTCTTTATTAACCTCAGTCAATGTAGTAACAACCTTCATAGAAGCTATTCCTTCAGTTTTGTGTTTATTTCCTTCCCTCCAACCCACGCCGAGTGCATAACCGTATCCACTCTAGGGCCCGTAGGGAACGTTTGCGGTGATGATGTCACCGGTACTGAGTTCGATCAACCAGATGCAGCGGAAACCAAGTTTGTATACACCACACTGCCGTTCGGCTCCTTTTGACTAAGCAATTCAATTAGCTTAGTCAAATCACCCTTCAAAGCTGTAATTTCTTCCCTCACTGCACATAGCTCCATTTGGGTACATTGAGCGTCATCCAGCACACCGAGGTCGTCCTCAGTAAGTGTAGAGTTACTGGACTGAATCTCAAACGCCATCTAATATCCACACGTAAAAGTGTACGCAAAAATAGGATGAAAGAAGTGCACCTTATATCATCAATTGGTACTTGTAGCATATATCAGTACCTGAAACTCAAAATATTAAGTCCAACCAGAAAAATGAAATCAAAACTAATCCAACAAAAAATAAAATGAAATGTCCAGGTACCACAGTCGTAAACCAAATAATCCACTTTAATACGATTAAATCACAGGAGCAGCTACCATAAGCGTTTTCGTCTTAGCCACAAGACTTCCTCAGATACTCCTTCCATGTGTTACAGATCTTTTATGTAAGACATAATTGAACATTAATTAACAATTTATAGGAACAATACCAAATAACACTTCATATTCATCCTAAAAACTATCAAATTAAAACGATTGTATTACATATATCATACCTTTTTAAATGAGATAAATAGTAACACCATAATTATTACAAATATAAAACCTTTTCCTAAGAAAATGTTAAAATAATAACATGTCTGGGATTTGACCAATGTTACTTATAATCCTTAACCATGATGGCTGTTAAATATATCCATCTATATGCCCTACTTAAAAATTTCACACTAAAGATGCCTTCTGTACTAAAACTGGTTTGACAGAATGGGAGAACGGAATGGGAGAATAGATTTGTATTTCATAGTGATTATATGAAAAATATTCGTATATATGTAAGATTTTTGGACAATATATTTATATTATGGAAAGGAGAGGATGATAGTGTAAAAGCTTTGTTCAGTACATTAAAGGCAGTACTCACTTCCTTAGATTTACATACACATGGGACAAGACAGCTATTAATTATTTGGACACTACTATACTACAAACCAAAAATGGTTTTAAGTCCAAAATATATAGTTAGACAACTTGGTATAATAGTTACTTACATTTTTCTAGTAATCATCCCATGTTTATGAAAATGAGTTTAATTAAAGGGCAAGCAGTGCGTATTGCCCATATGACGTCAGAGCATGAGGACCTAGAACATGAGTTTAGGAAACTGAAACTTATGATTGTAGAGAGGGTATACCCTGACACATTGATTGATGGGGTATTGGCAAAAGTTTATAGGGGTACGGGTCAAAAATATGGATCACTTTTAGGTAAGCCATTGGTAGATAGGGCAAATACTAATAACGTTAATAGACAGTATATTCATAACCCAAAGACAGCAACTGTAAGCAAATATCAAAGGGCATGTGTCATAGACTATAATGGTTTTTCTGAACCTTTTATGCAAATAATAAGGGACAATTGGAGTATGTTGAAGGCTAACAAGGAACTGTTTGAAATGATTGGTCAGTTACCTTCTCTTTCTTTTAGGACAGGTATCAACTTTAAAAGAATATTTGAGGTATATACCTCAAAAGAATTATGATGAAAAGGCTACAGTTCCTTGTGGTAGCTTTAAACAATGTTCCAACATACTGAAGAAGAATAATGTACAGTTGGAAAATGGGCGTGGCAGTTTGGTCAAATTCTTCAAAGGCAATTGTAACACAAAGATGCTAGTGTATTTGGCTATGTGTAATGGATGCCCCGCATATTATGTGGGTAAAACAGAGAGGGCTTTCAAAGACAGGATGTATGAACACTGTTATGATGTCAAAACTAAGAAGGAGACTAGTGTTTTATATAAACATTCCATTTATTGTAGGTCCTTTAGTGGATATAAATTTGGCATTATAGACATAGTTAGAAATAATACAGGGGGTGGTGATTTAAAGAATATGTTGCTTAATAAAGAATTAAAATGGCAACTTAGGTTAAAATCTAACATACCCCCTGGATTAAATGAATACATTTCTGTCAAACCGGTTTTAGTACAGAAGGCATCTTTAGTGTGAAATTTTTAGGTAGGGCATATAAATGGATATATTTAACAGCCATCATGGTTAAGGATTATAAGTAACATTGGTCAAATCCCAGACATGTTATTATTTTAACATTTTCTTAGGAAAAGGTTTTATATTTGTAATAATTATGGTGTTACTATTTATCTCATTTAAAAAGGTATGATACATGTAATATAATGGTTTTGATTTGATAGTTTTTAGGATGAATATGAAGTGTTATTTGGTATTGTTCCTTTAAATTGTTAATTAATGTTCAATTATGTCTTACATGAAAGATCTGTAACACATGGAAGGAGTATCTGAGGAAGTCTTGTGACTAAGACGAAAGCGCTTATGGTAGTTGCTCCTGTGATTTAATCGTATTAAAGTGAATTATTTGGTTTACAACTGTGGTACCTGGACATTTCATTTTATTTTTGTTGGATTAGTTTTGATTTCATTTTTCTGGTTGGACTTAATGTTTTCCAACTGTCATTTTCTGCTAATCTTTTAAGACTTGCACTTGCCCAATCCATTTCTTCTAATTTTTCAATAATGTTATTAGATTTTATGAAAGTAAGGGCAGTATCCAGTTCTTCAAATGTTTTGATGCCATCTTGCAATAAGATTTTAAGTCTAGCAGGGAATAGTAAATAGGTTCATAGGTTCATAGGTAGGTACTAGGCTATCGGCCCTAGGGCCCATACAAGCCTAGCCAAAAAATGTACCCTGGCTTTCGCCACCCAAGAAAATTATTTTCCTGTGCCCCTGAAGAGCAGAGCCACAGAAGTGATCTCCTGGGTGAATTTCCCATTTCCCATCCAATCATCAAGATTTTTCTTGAGGAGTGCTAATGAGGAGCACTGTTTGACATAGATAGGTAGTCTGTTCCAGAGTATGGGAAGTCTCTGGGACAGGAATCTATCCCTCCAGCATGTTCTGTTTATTGTGGTGACAAGGTTAAGGTCCCTAGAGCGTGTAGCTTGGAGGGATTGAGATTTCTTTAAGTGGAGCATGTCCAACAGCTCTGGGTTTGACATAGCTTTGTATGTTAGGCAGAGATTGCCCCTGAGTAAGCGATATGCGATGGAGTAAAGCTGTAGTTTTTTGAGATGGTCTGCATATGGCATCTGTTTGAGGCCAGTAATCCTCTTTGTGAGGTATTTCTGTGGTCTTTCCAGTTGTTGTAGATGTCTTGTGAGGTACATACCAAAAGGGGCGTTGTACTCTATAATGGGTCTAATGAGTGATGAGTAGAGGGGAACAATGACCTCTTTTTTCTGGATGAGAATCCTTTTGTGATGAGATGAACCACATAGAAGGATTTCCTGACCACTGTGGCGATGTGATTATCAAAGGAGATACTACTGTCCACCTGTGTCCCAAGGTCTCTTATCACATTTTCAGCATTAAGTAGACTACCAGCTATGTGGTAGTTCATGGGTACAGAGTTTTTACCAAAGGGGATGACAATACACCTTTTGCATTGAGCTTCAGGCCATGTCTTTGACAACAGGTATCTGTCTCAGTGAGGCCCTTTTGTAGTTTGTCCACATCGTTAGGAGTTTTAATTATGGCTCCTAGTTTGCAGTCATCTGCAAACTTTGTTAGCCAAAGACCTTCTGTGTTGGCCTGCACTTCAGAGAAGTAGATACCAAACAGGAGAGGAGTTTTTATTTGTGCCTTTTTAAGTTCCTTAATTAATGGTAAGAATTGTTTTCTTTTTGTTGTTACTAGTGGAGAATAGTCATTGTCAAAATGGATGATGTTTTGATTTAATTTAATTGGAGCTTTTGCCCAGGCTGTTTTAAGAACTAGTTCTTTGTCATATGTTGATAAAAACCTCACTATTACTGATTTAGATGAATTATTCTTACTTGTTTTAGATGTAGTCAAGGATCTGTGAGCCCTCTAAATGCCATATGACAAGGATTCTGGCAGGTCTAAGACTTCTTCTATCCAAGCTTTTAGGAAATTGGGTAGATTATTGCCTTCTATATTATCAGGTAAACCAAATATTCTGATATTATTCCTACGAGACCGGTTCTCCAGATCATCCACTTTAGATTGTAAAAATGTATTTTGCTTCGATAAGTACTCTATATTTGTTTCTTCTTTATGTACTCTGCTGTCAATGTCATTAAGTGCTAGTTCAAAACCTGACATTTGAGTTTTTTGTATTTGAAGGTCTTCATGAATCTTTTCCATTTGTTTGGTACAGTCTTTTTTAAATATATCCAGTTTTAGATCCATTTTATCCAGTTTGGTTGATAAATCCTGTACGTTAGTTAGCAATGCTTGTAAATCCTTTCTGAGAGAAGTTTCTTGGTGTGCTGATTTTGAAGTAGCCATTCCACTGCTGATGAGGAGATAATAAATCCAAAGTATTTTTGACAGGAAAATCACTGAATTTCTTCAAAATTTTTATATGAGGTCGTAGATCTCTATAAGAAGATTTAGTTAATGAAGAAATTAACCTTCTCAAATAACTTTTAGCCAATAATTCCTGTCATACAAATATTTTATAGACAGAGCTGAGTAGAACTGCTGCTATACTGGGCACATCTTGGCCATGCCCCCCAAATCATTTTAAACAGATTGTCTTGTTCTTTTCTGCACATGTGCCCAAACCACCGCACTCTGTCTTTTTTTGACCTTTCTGCAATTGGAGCTCCTTTGACTTCTGCTCTGATGTCCTCCTTTCTTTGACTGTCCCACAGTGTGCATTTACCACCCATCTGAGTCACTTTGTCTCTATCTCCTCTAGCTTCCTCATCTGTTCTGCTTCACTGCCCAGGTTTCTGTAGCATACGGTAATACTGGTCATACCACTGTTTTGTACACCTTACTTTTCAACTTCTTTGGCATTTTTCTTTCAGACACTACCTTTAACACTCAGTCCTAGTTGGCTGCAGCACCTCTGATTCTAGCTTTGACCTCCTCACTCAAACTTCCCTTCTGTTCATCTCCCTTCTGTTCCATTATTTTCCCTTCTATCTCAATTCTCAGCTTCTTCGGATTTTCCCCAATTGCTGCCATTACAACTATCTTATGTGTACTCAGTTTCATCCCATGTGCCTTTAGTTTTATTTCTCCTTTTCTGAAGTTCTTGTTCAGAGTCTGCCTGTAATTCCACATTGGCAGATTTATTGCCTCCTGTAGTCCATCACCAGTATAAACAGTAGTGCACATCCATTCCCACTAGGAACTCCTCTGTGAGATCAAGCACTGTTCGTGCGTGATTTGTTGGGTCCTTGTACATAACCTATAATAATTCTACCAATCTCTTGGGGACTTCACACTACCACAGGAATGCCAAAACCAGCTTTCTTGGGACCTTGTCATATGCCTTCTCCAATTCTAGAAATGTCCAGCTGGACTCTCTCCTCATCTCCACTATCTGTCTCCCTGCAAACATCTGGTTGGTTGTGCTACATCCTGATCTGAATCCTAATTGCTCATCCCCTGTCTTACTTTCAACTACTTTGCATATTAATTTATCAATCTCCAGATTCCAGAACTTGGAAGTGTGACAGGAGCTTGATACCTCTGTACTGCCCACAGCTGTGATTTCTTCTTTGTTTTGTACACTGGCACTTGTATGCTTATTCTCCAGTCATCTGCTATATGTATTTCTCTCCATACTGCTATGAGTACCCCGTGTCTCACTCAACAACTTTGTCATATCTGCTGTGACCTCATCTCAGTCTGCTGCTTTCCCTGACTTCATTTATATTAGTGCTGTTCTTACTTCTTCTAGTGTGGGATTCCTCCTCTTCTTTCATTGTAGGCTGTGTCTGAAGCAGTATAGCTTCTGTGGGGTTATTTTCATTTAAAAGCTGCTGGAAGTACTCCTTCTGTCTGCCACTGATGTCCCACAGACTGGTGAGCAAGTTACTGGCAGCATCCCTTATGAAGGGTGTCTTCTTTATCTTTCTGTCTTCACTTTGCAATCTGATAGAGTTTCTTTGTGCCACTTTCTGGAAGCTGGTAGAGTGCCTCTGATTTCTTGTTCTCTGCTATTGCAGCTCCTGTCTTAGACTCTTTGTTAACCAACCAGTATTCCTTTTTACTCTGGTCCTTCTTTTCTGTCTCCCACTTTTTCCCTCGCTTCTTCTTTCTTTTGATGACTTCCTGGAGTTCTATATTTTACCAAAAGTTTTCCTTATGTACCTTATTTCTATACCTGGTTCAGCCCCATATCTGTTCTGCAGTCCTCACACATGCTGTTTTAAGGTGTTTCTATTCTTCTTCTTCAGCTCCACCTATTTCCACTACTTTCTGTCCAGTCAACTTCCATTTCTTAAGCCTAGGTTCTGTTGACCTTAAAGCCTTCTTTGACCATTTCTTGTAACTAATTGTGGTTGATCGTGGCAACCAGTGGTTTAAGCTGTAGGCCAGCTGTTTCACTGGGGATGAATTTGCAATCACTGATTCTACCCCAGTGCATTTTCATTATATGGAAGAAGTCTACCTGAGTTGCATATTGGCCACTTTTGTAAGTGACCTTTTGAATTTCTCTTTTGCGGAATCAGTGTTGGCCACCATCAATCCATTTGCCAGACAGAAGTCTAGAATAGCCTGTCTTTTATTCCTGTTGCCCCATACATGCGGACCTAGGCAATCCTCATATCTTGTTCTGTCTGTCCTGATATGTGCAGTCAGGTCCCCCAGTTATCAACTCCAATTCATGTTGTCTTGCTTTATGTAGTAGGTACTGCAACTGCTGTCAAAATGCACTCTTTTCCTCACTATCATAACCCTGCTGTGGAGCATAGGCTTTGATTAGGAATAGTGCCTTAGCCTTACTTTGGAGTCTGATTGCCATGTGTTTGTCATTAATTCTAATAACATCTCTCACTGTCATCTGATGCTTCTCCTTCACCACAATGTCAACATCATTTCTAGTCTGTTCTCCTTCAAAATAGTGCACTCTGGGTCCCAAGCCAAGTGACTTTGCTGCACTGGCCTTCCATCTTCTCTGTTGGATACATAGGATGACCAGCTTCCTCCTTACCATCATGTCATCCACTTCCAAGCTGCATCCTGTCAGAAAACATACACTGAGTGTAGCAATTCTTACTTCATGTTTATCAGGTTGATTGGTTTTATGTTCAGCTTTTGCTCAATAGAGCTATCTCAGGTAACCCAAACTGGGCTACTTGACAACAGTCAGACAGTAGCTTATTGACTCAGGACTGTTGGGCTTTATGGTGAGTCCACACACTGGCTTATAGGGGCACATACACCCTTCCCTTCTTTAGCATGGGTCCCTGACAGAGGTCAAAGTAGGTTTTGTCCCCAACCAACTTATCACCAGCGAATACCTATATCCATTGTGTGACATTAGTCAACATGGCCAAATCAGCTAGAGTGAATTTTAACACCATTGAGTGGCTAGACCTGACACTGACTGCAGCCTGTAATCCATGTTTTCCTATCTTGAGGATAGTGCGCACCACAGTCGATGACAAAAACTGTTGCTCTATAGAAGTGTTCAACATGTAGGTACTATCTAAAGTCTGTGCTGCTGCCCACAGCTCCATTACTGGGTAAGTTTGAGATAGAAATGCTCAGCATATTTTTGGGAAGAGGGGGGGAGCCTCACAGAGACATAGGGAGAACATGCAAATGCCATATAGGCATTGGCCAGATAAGAGGACTAAACCTTGTGCATGGAAGGTGAAGACCTTACCCATTATGCCAACCTGTCTCATGTTCAGTGACATCTGTAGTCTGTAGGAAAAGTCATAAACCAAATAGCTGAGAAAGAGACAGAAGGGAAGAACTAGTCTGTAACCTATGACTTCTGAGCATACCTCTCAACCTTTTAGTGCTATAAATCTGGACAAAGCCTGTCAAAATGGGGGGGGGGCAAAGGCCCAAAAATAGGGACAGATTTTAAATAATGCTTTTATAAACTTAGAAAGTTGGTAGAATATGAGGATTTGTGTTAGTATGCAATTTCTGAATGATGTGATGTCTGAAACTCAAATGTGTGTCATTATTTAGTGACTTCATTTCTCAGATCATCCGAGTGATTTGCAAGCAAATCACAAATTTTATGAGGAACAGACCAAAAATATGAGGCAAAAATCTGGACAGTCTGCGAAAATCTGGACAGTTGAGAGGTATGCTTCTGAGTTGTTTCAACATTTATATTTTCCTTCATAAATTATTCTGATAGTTTATCTTAAGATTCAGTATTATTTTAGTTCAGAAATTAGGTAGGGAAAATCTAGCTGCAAATAAATGTTTTTCTTTCTTGTAATCTATTTGTTCAACATGACTATTTTCTTTCTCCTTGTGCAACCCCTAGATTTATTTGTATATTTAACTAACTGTATTTTTAAACCAAATCTTTCTTAAGTAAGGAATTCTTATTCATTCCATGTGTAAAAGATTATGGCTGGTCATCTTTTCTTTAGTTATTAATTGATAAGAGGGCATGTATGGTTAAATGGTTGCAAGTCACTAGCATTCATCCCTAATTTATTAGACTGCTATGCAACACATTTACACCTGTCTTTATAATTATTTGGTTTATTAATAAGAGTGAAACAGTAACTGGGAGGTTCCCACATTTGTTTTCTGGGGATGAGGCATGACCAAAAACAGAAGGCTGTAGTGTTGTGGAATATTACCCGCATTTCTTGGATATTAGTGTATGTGTGTGTGTGTGTGTGTGTGTGTGTGTGTGTGTGTGTGTGTGTGTGTGTGTGTGTGTGTGTGTGTGCGTATGAATGCAGAATTTTACTCTCTGTATAGTCTCTGTGGGGCAGTGGATACTGGAAGGCACTGAGTCTTCTCTCATTCATTAGGTAATCATATATGGGTGCAAGTAGATGAGTGAACTATAAAAGAGCAAAGTATATGGGTGTGTAGAAACTGTGTGAGTTAAATTACAGCATATATATGCTTTGAGTGAAGAAGTTTTGTGGGAATGGAAGATATATGGGAATACTATAATATGGGGTTTAGAGTGAGGATGGTAGATTCTGGTGTTTTTTCTCAGGGTTAGTATATATAAGTAAGGGCTGTGCGATGAGCGATTTTATTGTGAAACACAGAGATGTGTCTTGGTTGTGCAATAACTTTGTGAGGAGGACAGGGAGTTGCTGCACTCCATACAAAACAAGCAATTTCTTACAGTTTCTGACACTGCAACTTTGCACGTAGGAAGAATTTTTATGTCAAAATACATGGTATGAATCAGTTAGGTGTTTGAATAATTTGGCAGGTTATGTGGTTATATATATTACTGGTTGAACATGCAGGGGCTAGCAGGATTGGGTAGTAATCTGAGCTTCTAGATTCTTCCATCTATATTTGCACAGGGCTGTGCTTGTTTACACATCGTGCACCACCACTGCACTGATTTAACCCATTGCAAGATATTCCAGCTTCAAATTTTCCCTTGATAACATCACTCGATTCTGAGGTAGTGAAGCTTCTTTACAGCCTCTGTACAAACGCAAGCTGCTAGCACCTATCTCAGATCTTTTCAGCTTTGCCCCCTTAGCTCATCCCCCTCACCGACTCTGACAAATATGGATGGGCATTTTCCTACAGTTTCTCCTGCCAGTCTGGTTGATATGGGCATCCTGAGACAGTGTAGAAACTGTTGCATGCACATGGACAACCCTCTCTTACTACCACCTAGGAACACAACTTGTGAGAGATGCAATTACATTAAAAACCTGGAGTCTGTGCTTTCTCCCTCACAAGCTAGTATACCTGGCTGTGAGAAGGTTGTCTGCACAAACATAACACCTCAAACATCATCCACACCAACACAACACACACTCACATATGCAGAAGTTCTTAACAAAAACATACCTAAACAAAAGAGACCTCTGAGATAAAAACACATGCAAACTCCACAGCCTACCACACCACACACCACTCATAGTCCACACGCCTGTGTCTCATAGCCATCAAGATTTAACCATAAACCCAATATATTAGTCATAAGCGACTCCATTGTGAGACATGCAGATGTGGCCCTCACCAGGCTGGATAAGGAGAAAGTCATGATAAGCTGTTTGTCAGGTGCCAGAATCCACCACATCACCTTGCACTCAAGTATCTCAACAAGTACTGCTATGACTCTGTCATAGTGCATGTTGGCATGAATGACTTGAAATGTACCTCTCTGGGCTATATGAAGAGAGACATGATTGAGCTCACGGAATATGTGTTCCAGGCAGGTATGTCACTAGCCTTAACCAGCATTCTCTCATCACCCAGAATGATACATCAATCATCATCATCTTCTTTTGGCTGTTCCCGTTAGGGGTCACCACAGCAGATCACCTGTTTCCATTTCTTCCTTCCTCTGCATCTTGCTCTGTCACACCAACCACCTGCATGTCTTCTCTCACCACATCCATAAACCTTATCTTAGGCCTTCCTCTTTTCCTGTTACCTGGTAGCTTCATCCTTAGCATCTTTTTCCCAATATACTCAGCATCCCTCCTCAGCACATGTCCAAACCAATGCAATCGTGCTCTCTGGCTTTGTCTCCAAACCTTCCAACCTGGGCTGACCCTCTAATATACTTATTCCTAATCCAGTCCACCCTCGTCACACCCAGTGCAGATCTTAACATCTTTAATTCTGCCACATCCAGCTCAAACTCCTGCCTTTTTGTCAATGCCACTGTCTCCAACTCATATAACATAGCTGGTCTCAGTACTCTCTTGTAGACCTTCCCTTTCACTCTTACAGGTACTCATCTGTCACAAATCACTCCTGACACACTTCTCCACCCACTCCATCCTGCCTGTACTCTCTTCTTCACCTCTCTTCCACACTCACCGTTACTCTGAACTATTGACCCCAAGTATTTAAACTCATCCACCTTCGCCACCTCTACTCCTTGCATCCTCACCTTTCCTCTATCCTCCCTTTCATTCAGACACATATATTCTTTCTTAGTCCTGCTGACCTTCATTCCTCTTCTCTCTAGAGCATATCTCCATCTCTCCAGGGTCTCCTCCACCTGTTTCCTACTCTCACAACAGATCACAATGTCATCTGCAAACATCATAGTCCATGGGGACTCCTGTCTGATCTCGTCTGTCAACCTGTCCATCACCATTGCAAATAAGAAAGGGCTCAGAGCTGATCCTTGATGTAACCCCACCTCCACCTTAAATGCATCCATCACTCCCACTGCAGACCTCACCGCTGTCACACTACCCTCGTGCATATCCTGTACCACTCTTACATACTTTTCTGACACTCCTGACTTCCTCATACAATACCACAACTCCTCTCTAGGCACCCTGTCTTATGCTTTCTCTAAGTCTACAAAAACACAATGCAACTCCTTCCAACATTCTCTGTACTTCTCCATCAACACTCTCAGAGCAAAGATCGCATCTGTAGTGCTCTTTCCTGGCATGAAACCATACTGCTGATCACTAATCATCACGTCCCTTCTTAACCTTGCTTCCACTACTCTTTCCCATAACTTCATGCTGTGACTGATCAGTTTAATCCCTCTGTAGTTACTACAACTCTGCACATCACCCTTATTCTTAAAAATCAGTACCAAAACACTTTTTCTTCATTCCTCAGGCATCCTCTCACTTTCCAAAATTTCATTAAACAATCTGGTTAAAAACTCCACTGCCATTTCACCTAAACACCTCCATGCTTCCACAGGTATGTCATCTGGGCCAACAGCCTTTCCATTCTTCATTCTCTTCATAGCTATCCTTACTTCCTCCTTGCTAATCCATTGTACTTCATGATTCACTATCCGAACATCATCCAACCTTCTCTCCCTCTCATTCTCTTCATTCATCAACCCCTTAAAGTACTCTCTCCATCTCCTGAACACACCTCCTCGCTTGTGAGTATATTTCCCTCATTATCCTTTATCACCTTTACCTGCTGCACATCTTTCCTAGCTCGGTCCCTCTGTCTAGCCAATCGGTACAGGTCCTTTTCTCCCTCCTTAGTGTCCAACCTTTCATACAACTCTTCATATGTCTTATCCTCAGCCTTCGCCACCTCTCTCTTTGCCATGCACCTCATCTCCTTATACTCCTGTCTACTTTCTTCATCTCTCTGACAATCCCACTTCTTCTTTGCAAACCTCCTTCTCTGTATACTCTCCTGCACTTTCTCATTCCACCACCATGTCTCCTTGTCATCATTCCTCTGTCCAGATGTGATACCAAGTATCTTTCTAGCCGTTTTCCTTACTAGCTCTGCTATAGTTACCCAGCTATTTGGTAACTCTTCACTGCCACCCAGTGCCTGCCTTAACTCATCCCTGAACTCCACCTCACAATTACCCTTTTTCAATTTCCACCATTTGATCCTTGGTGCTGCCCTCACACTCCTCCTCCTCTTCTTGATAACCAACATCATCCTACAAACCACTATCCTATGCTGCCTAACTACACTTTCTCCGGTCACCACTTTACAGTCTCCAATCTCCTTCAAACTGGCCCTCCTACATAAGATATAATCCACCTGTGTGCATCTTCCTCCACTCTTGTATGTCACCCTATGCTCCTCCCTCTTGTTAAAATACGTATTCATCACAGCCATGTCCATCCTTTTTGCAAATTCCACTACCATCTGACCTTCTGCATTCCTTTAACACCATACCTACCCATCACTTTCTCATCCCCTCTGTTCCCTTCACCAACATGCCCATTGAAATCTGCTCTAATCACCACTCTCTCACCCTTGGGTACAGTCATCACCACTTCATCCAATTTACTCCAAAATGTTTTTTTCTCATCCATTGCACACCCAACTTGTAGAGCATACACACTAACAACAGTCATCATTACACCATTGATTTTCAGCTTCATAAACATCACTCTATCCGACACTCTTTTCACCTCCAAAACACTCTCAGCATACTGTTCCTTCAGAATAACTCCTATGCCATTTCTCATCCCATCCACACCATGATAAAACAATTTGAACCCACCTCTGATACACCTAGCCTTACTCCCCTTCCATCTGATCTCTTGCACACACAATATACCTACCTTCCTTCTGTCCATCATATCAGCTAGCTCTCTCCCTATACCAGTCATACTGCCAACATTCAAAGTTCTGACCCTCACTACCACAGTCCTAGCCTTTCTCCTCTCTTCCTGCCTTCAGCCATGTCTTCCGCCTCTTCTCCTCCTTCGGCCAACAGTAGCCCAATTTCCACCAGCACCCTGTAGGCTAACAACACTGGTGGCAGTCGTTGTTAACCCGGGCCTCGACCGATCCGGTATAAAAATGTTTCTTGGTGTCTGCATGAAATGTTTTGGTGAAGTTTTACGCCGGATGCCCTTCCTGATGCAACCCTCCCCATTTATCCAGGCTTGGGACCGGCACAAAGAAATGCACTGGCTTGTGCATCCCCAGTGGCTGAGTGATACATCAATACAAACAAAAAATGATTGACTTTAACAATTGGCTTAGTTTCAGGTGTCACTCTAAGGGGATCAAGTACCTGCTGGCCTGGGAAGACATGATTGACAGACCATGATGCTTTGCAAGAGATGGTCTGCATCTGTCTCTCATGGGCTTCAGGCTCCTGGCAAAGTCTCTTGCCTCCCCAAAAGTGCCTTTTTAGGCAATGTCTTCAGGCCAAAACCACCAACATGAGAATCTCATCTAAACACAATTTAAAGGTGATGCTGATGAATGTTAGGAGTCTCAACATGAAACTGCACTCATTGCAAGCATTCTTAACCCTAGAAGATACTGACATTTGTGCAGTCACAGAAACCTGCTTCAAAACTGCAGAGACCACACCAGCCTTACCTGGTTACTCATCCTATCATATATACAAACCCAAAAATGAGGGCAGCAAAGCCAAAGGAGGTGGAATTTCATTATATATTAAAGATATACACATCTCCAAACTGGTCAAACAGTAGAACACACAGGAGATGATCCAGGAGCAGTTAATGGGTGACAACTCCCTTATTCAAATCATAGCTAGTTACAAGACCCCAACGTTGACTCAGGATGCCCACTCTACCTATCTGGACCTCCTCAAATCTATTAATATTCAACCCTATACTTTGATCTTGGGTAATTTTAACTACCCAGCTATTGATTGGAAGAACTACTTGAGCCAGAAAACAAATGCTCAAAGATTCCTTGGCTTTGTCAATGCCAGTGCCTTGGACCAGCTAGTTGACACCCCCACAAGAGGTGACAACATCTTGGACTTGGTACTACCCAACATAGGAAATCTCTGCAGTATCCCCACAGTGACATCATCCCTGGTAAGATCAGACCACAAAGCAGTCCCCTTCGAAGTCACTATCTCCCCTGACACCCCCCAGCTTGGGTTAAACAAAAAAGTCTGCAAAGCTGATTACAACTTCCTGAGAGAAGGTCTAAACAGCTTTACTGCCCCCTGCCCAACAGTAGGAATTGGCACTAATGTCCAAACCTACAACAAAGTACTGTATGACCACTTATATAAATGCATGGATTCAGCAGTACTTGACAGGACACAATCCTCCTCCTCAAGGAAGAGTAAACCTGTCTAGTGAACATCAGCTATAAATAAACTTTACAACAAAAGGAGAAAAATGCTGTCCAGAGGCAAGAAGGAACAGGTGCCAAATTGGAAGCAATCCCTCCTTGGCCTAAACAGGCAAATAAGGATATTAGTGAAATCCTCCAAAGCTAACTTTCAGTCCAGGTTGGCTACATCTACTAAGATAATCATAAGGCCTTCTTCACATACGTCTGCAATCTAAGGGGAAACCCCAAATCTGCTCAGAACTGATGGTCAAGGACACCACGTATACAAATGCCATGGATATAGCCAACCTGCTGGCAGGCAGTTTCAGTGAAAACTTCACCCCCTCTGTTCCCCCATCAGTAATCCAGAATACCCCCAGAACCTGCCCTCCACCCCTTATCTCTAGGGAACAAGTCATTACCACCATTTCAAAGGCTAAAAACACAGCTTCCATGGGACCTGATAACATCCCAGGCATTCTGCATCAGCTCAGGCAGGAACTCACAGGACCATTAGGAACCCTTTTCAACCTAAGCCTAAGTACTGGTTTCATCCCGGCAGAGTGGAGGATGGCCACTGTCATCCCTCTGCACAAAGGTGGAGCAACCACTCATCCAGGCAGTTATAGACCAATCAGCCTAACTAGCCTGATTTGCAAGGCCATTGAGCACATTATCATGGAACACATTAACAAGGACATTGGCAACCTCCAAATGCTTGATCCCACACAGTCTGTTTTTTTCCAAGGGAGATCATGCCTGTTACATTTGGAAGACTGCTTTGAATCAGTCACCAATACCATGGATGAGGGGAAAATGGTGCATGCCACATACCATGACTTGGCCAAGGTCTCCGACACAGTTCCCCTCTCAGGCATAATAGAAAAATTATCCCAGCTTGGCATAAATCCATATGTGACCAGATGGGTAACTAACTGGCTCAATGATAGATCTCACTCAGTCAAAATAGGGGAAGTTACCTCAAGTAGCAGACCACAATGAGCAGCATAACCCAGAGATCAGTCTTGGGGCCGCTGCTGTTTGGGATATACTTCTCCAAGGTGCAAGCTAAAACAAGAGGTCTGTGGCTGACCAAGTCTGCAGACTACTGCAATTAATACCCCTAGTGATGTAGACCTATTACACTTTTCAATCATTTGTGATTCAGTCAAATGGCATGGATGCATATATCTAAATCTATCTATATCTATATCTCTCTATATATTATATATATATATATATATATATATATATGTGTGTGTGTGTGTGTGTGTGTGTGTGTGTGTGTGTGTGTGTGTGTGTGTAAAGAATGCATATCTATATATATATATATATATATATATATATACATATATATATATATATATATATATATATATATATATATATATATATATATATATATATATATATGATCACCCAAGGAGAAAGCAAATGCTCAAAAGTGACTGCAAAAAAAAATCACTTTTTAGAATGAATGCAAAACTAAAGAAAAAAAACTATTTCATGAAGGATGAGAGACATCTCACACCCTTTGCTAATGACAAGATCACACAACAGTCAGGAAAGGGCAAATTCACAGACTCCCTACCACCATGATCTCACATGCAGAGCAGTTGGCAGGCAGAAAGACAATAAAAAAAGACCACTGATGCTTGGCGATTACACCCTTATATACATGTATCTACCATTACAGACACACACACACACACACACACACACACACACACACACACACACACACACACACACACACACACACACACACACACACACACACACACACACACACATATATGTGTGTGTATATATATATATATATATATATATATATATATATATATATATATATATATATATATACACACAGACACATGCACACACCTGTACACATATCCACTCACACATCCACACACTTGCTCATGTATGCGTGCACAAACACAAGTTGCTTCCTTAATTCAGTTAAGCTTAGACTGAGGTAATTTTTTTTTTATTTCTAGGCTAAGGCTGATACATTCTGTTGGGATTTTTTTTCATATTTCTATTTTATCTTCTCCATTTTTATCATAGAAATTCTTTACTGATTCTATTTGTACTATCTACTCAGAAAGGTTGTTCTGTGTTCTCCACATATGAAAATAAAATACTCTGTTGTAGTCTTTAAATAATGTATCTTTTTTGATAAGCTGTAATACTTTGTTTTGCTTAGAAGTTTTTTATGAATGATACAGCATTTCTATACTTTAGCATTATTTACCTATTTTTCCTAAATGATACTACATTTGCAGTCCTTAAATTATTGAAAAGCTTGAATTCTAGTATTTTGTGTTTATTCCTTTTGATATGTTTTTATAAGGAACATAAATTAATTCCTTCCATCTGTTCTTTTTTTTTTTTACTTTTTTATGCATATCCTATATCACCTTAGACTGCTTGCCCATTTGCTGCATCCAGTCTGTCAATTTCTTTACAAATATTTAGTTAGTTAATTACTGTAGTTTGTTAATCGGGTCAGTGGACTGGTCAGGTGGCCCTTTTCAGCCATGACATGGGCCTAAATAGGCTGAGGTACAGTACAAACATCACAATTCTGCAGAAAGATAGATATAGGTATACACTGGATTTTTTTAATTTACAGGTGAAAATATTGTCAGAAAAATACAGTAGCACGTTTCACTTATTTTTCACTTATCTTTAGACTGCATATGAAGTATTTTTGCAAGGTACCTAAACCAAATATAAATTCAAATATAGAAATCTCACTTCCAGCATCTCATTCCCTGTGAAGATCAATGTAATTTCTTGTTACGTGTTTTGTTCCTAACCTTACAGTGACAACAACATCCACACTCATTTGAAATGCGATCTATGTGCATTTAAAGTGTTTTTCCATTATTATACTTTGATTGTAGTAATTTACCTGTCAGTAAATGTTCTTTTGTGATATTAAGTCTGTCAATCACAATTCTTTACAGCAGCAAGAAGAAAACAAACTACTTTGATTGACAACATAGACCAAGAAGGAATAACTTCTACTCTTACATTCTTAAAATATTTTGTTCTGACTGAAATACACAAATATGTGAGCACAGACACGTTAACATCATGCACACATGCACAGAAACACAAACACACACACACATACTTGCATCGTACATAGATATGTAGTTATCACACTTTTAGAGCTTAAAATGATTTGCCCTGAATTTGAAATCTTTTTTTTCTTTCCTGAATGTAAAGCAAATCTGCTTGAAGGGATTAAGTGGAAAAGGAAAATCTCCTGTCTCTGGATTATATAACTCTGGTACTGTAGTGACAAAAATATGTTCATTTACCTTTTTTATCTCTTCTGTGTGCCATTATGCCTAACTCTTTATTCTACAGCTCCTTCATAAAGGCTGTAGAAATTGTGTTCTGTGCTTTGAGTCATGTTTATCACTGCGTGACTCAACGAACTGATAAAAATAAAATAAATAAATAAAATAAAAATTCTGCTACCTATTTATCAAGCAGTAACAGTTGCTCTGCGTCTGTGTCCAGAACAACTGTTATTACTGGATTACAGACAGGGTAGTGTATTTAACTGATGCCTTGTACATTGAATGGTTCCTAACTGGTCTGACAAGGAATGATTTTCCAAAGGGCAGCAAGTCAGACCCATAGAAATATGAATACTAAAATTCAATAACATCTGTAATATAATCACCTTGTAAGAGTTTTCCTGCTGCTTCACCCTGTCAAAGATTGATGCATCATCTGAGTCTGGGAATATGTGTTTTATTTACAGGAGACTGGGCAAGATCTTATAAATATTCATGCTTCTGTCCAGCATTATAGCATCTGGCTAAGGTGATATATGAGACAGAATACAAATGATGTCTTCTTTGCATCAGTGAAAATAAGGAACCTGTTTTTGTGATTTGGAGTATAGTTAACTGATGCAGTGTCTGAGTGGGGGAAGGGATACAGCTCTTCAGGAATTATAACAACATATTGTGGATGACTAGTTTTGGGGTGAAGGGCAGTGTATACCTGCTAGGGTTATGCATGTGTTTCATTGCAGGTTGATGATAAGATGAGGGACTCCCAGCCGGACAAATATTTGTTACAATGTACAGTGATAGGGTGAGGACTACTGTGACAGAAGGCAATTGCTTTCATTGAGTTTGCACAGAAAGTAGTAGAAACCAACTGTAGTAGGATCTGTCCTTTTCTTTAAAGCAGGTATCTGCACTGTCCACAAATGAGCGTAGCTAGGCCACAGTTCATAGAAGTCATTTACATTAATACTACAGAAAGCAGTTTAACAGATCTGTTCTTTCTTTAGCCCCTACCACTTTCTTGTAGTCATAATATGGCCAATTTTCAATCATCAGTGACACAGAAATCTCTCAGTAAAGACATATGCTGAGTCAACAAAACAGCCTTTCCACATCAGCTCTACTGCATTAAATCAGTGCTTTTCAATCAAGTATGCATACTCACTAAAAGACACCAAAGGAAATGATTTCTCACCAATTAATAATCATTTCCAATAATGCTGCAATGATTTCCCATTTACAAATGACAACTTATATTATTGAATAACATGATGGCAATATGCCTGTCATAATCATACATCATTCCGAACTGTTTCACATTAATTTAAAATATTTCCATTATTTTTTCTTACTTTAAGAAGTCTGTGGTCTCCAAAGTAATTGCTGCATTTCTTGCGTAATCCCAGGTTAAAGTGACACTCTTAAACTTGTACAGGGTCCTTTGTGCATTTTGTATGCAATTGAGGCCCCGTTTACTTTTATCTGTATGAACTGCAGTAATATGCGAACATGCATGGCACCTTATGCGTATAACCAATCTCCCTGTTCTCTTCACATTAAGAGTATCTTCAGGTAATTATGCTTTTACTTTAAGTAGGCATGCTTATCCACCCATTTATGCATGCATGTAGTCAGCACAAATAACATCTGCTGACTGCATTTGAATAGAGATGTAGCATCACTGTTCGCAGATTACCACTGCGCACATCCAAAACCTGGGACTGTAAATACCCCCATTATGTGCTATCTACTCATAAAGGTTGTTCCATGTTCTCTACTCTGTGGTAGTCTTTAAACAATCCATCTTTTGTTGATGAGTTGTAATCCCTTGTTCTGCTTATCATTTTTTATGAATAAAACAGCATTTCTAGAATTTAACATTCTTATCTATTTTTTTCCTAAATGGTACTACATTTGTAATCTTTAATTTATTTAAAAGCTTGAATGCTAGTATTTTGTTTTTTTTTCTTGAGTTTTGATAAGGCGTATACATTAACTCCTTTCATCTGTTCTGCTTTTTTGTTTGTTTTTGTTTTTACATTTTATGAATATCTTATATCACCTTTGACTGTCTGCCCATTTGCTGCATCCATTTAGTTAGTTAGTTAGTTAGTTAGTTAGTTAGTTAGTTAGTTAGTTAGTTAGTTAGTTTGTTATTGCAGTTTGTTAATTGGGTATGTAGAATAGTCAGTTGACCCTTTTCAGACATGCCTTAGGCCAAAATAGGCTGAGGTAGAGTACAAACATTACAATTTACAACTTCAGAAATGCAGTAATGCAAAACTTGCATTTTACAAATTTACAAATTTAGTAGACATACAGAAAGAAGGCACCCCAGAGTTACACAGCATAAGATAGCTTACATCCCTTAGGAGGGGTGCATTGACATTTATATAATATAGCAACCTATTTTGGGTCTATATATATTCCAGTGTCAAAAGGGCTGTTCATCAAACGCCCTTTCATCGACACATAAACATCAAAGAACGGCCACTTAAGCAAATTTTTTCTCAGGGGAAAAAATCAATTGGCTGTCATCGGGAATTTGCCCTTTCTTCCACTGTAGTGTGATCTCAGAGTTGGCATATTTAGTTAGGGGGGTATGGGGGCAAAGCCCCCCATTTCATAGGGTCTGACAGTTTGTTTTGTTTGTTGTTGGCCAAGGGATATTTTTCCACTGGGAAAAAAATTCACATAAGTGACCATTCTGAGTTTTGGTACATCGATGTTTACATGTCGATGAAAGGGCATTCGATGAACAACCCTTTCGACAATGTAATAGAGATCCAGATATTTTATATCTTTTGGGTAGTATGTACTGATTTTTATATGGTATAACATTTTACATTTGAAATGAGAAAGATTTGTGATTTACATAGCTGACTTTTGCAAATATATATTTGTTAACCAGGATAGTCTGACTGAGCAAGAGTCCATTTTCAGAAAAAGTTCAGGATGAAACACTCCACATAATATGTGACAATATAGCACAAACTATAAACAAAGGAATAAATGATTGAAATGTAATGGAGAGCTTAAATAAAAAGAACATTAAAATATGGTGTATTATATAGACAGCAGATTGATGATATTAATATGATATAATTGTGGAAACAAAGGGGAAAAAAATAGGTGAACACTGAGCAAGAAATGTTTGAATGAATGACAGAGGAGGCTGAGGAAAAATGTATGTCCCTTGAGTAGTATAGTAGGATGAAAGTGTGGGAGGTTAAAGGACCAGACCAGTTGGAGTTTAGAGAACTTTTTAATTTGTTGGTGACATTATTTGCCAAAGATTCCAAAGACAACCAGAAGGCATTCTATAACTATGTCAAGAATCTAAATGGCAATGCTCAGATCTGCTCTGAGCTACAACAGAATGGCATTAAATATACTGATCCCAAGGATATTGCCAATATCCTGGCAGATCGATTCAGTGCCAACTTCAACCCCCTCTCACCCCCTAAAGGGCCCACCTTAATACCAAAAGATTGCCAAATTCTGGTAATAACGGCCACACAGGTAAAAAACTCACTCCCCAAAGCTAAGAATACGGCATCCATGGGACCAGACGACATCCTGGGCAGTGTACTACATGAACTACAAAATGAACTGGCACCTCACCTAAGTGTCATGTTTAATCATAGCCTCATCTCAGGCTTTGTGCCCACTGAGTGGCGCACAGCTACAGTTATCCCACTCCACAAGGCAGGATCCACCTTGGTCCTGGGAACTAGCGCCCCATCAATCTGACGAGCCTGATCTGCAAGGTTATGGAATGTATTATCATGGAACTTATAAACAAAGACATTGGCAACCTTCAAACACTGGACCCCACCCAGTTTAGGTTTGTGATGGGCCAATCTTGTCTCCTGAACCAGATTCGAATCAGTCTCCAGAGCTGTGGATGAGGGTAAGGCAGTCCGCACAGCCTATCTGGACCTTGCTAAGGCCTTCAACACCATCCCCCATTCTGGAATCATAGATAAACTTACTAAGCTGGGCATTAATCCCTACATCACTCGATGGGTTGCCATCTGGCTTACTGACAGAACCCACACTGTAAAAGTAGCCGACTCCAAATCCAGCTCCAGACAAGTGACAAGTGGAGTACCTCAGGGTTCAGTCCTGGGACCGCTTTTGTTTGGCATCTACTTCTCTGAAGTACAGGCCAACATTAAGAGACTCTGGCTAACAAAGTTTGCAGATGACTGCAAACTGGGAGCCATTGTTGATTCCCCAAATGATGTGGATATTTTATAAAAGAGTTACAGAAACAGATGCTTGGTGCCACAGCCATGGGCCCAAGCTCAATGCCAAGAAATGTATAGTTATCCCCTTTGGGAAAAAGCATGTACCCGTGAATTACCACACAGGTGGCAGTACACTAAACACCAAAAGTGTGATAAGAGACTTAGGGACACAGGTGGACAGTGGTCTCACCTTCGATAACCACATCACCATCACAGTCAGGAAATCCTTCTATGTGGCACACACTAAGGGCTTTTCATCCAGAAAAAAGGAGGTCATTGTCTCACTGTACTCAATCCTCTTTAGACCCATTATAGAGGACAACGCCGCATTTGGTATGTACCTCAACACATCTGCAACACCTGGAAAGGCCGCAGAAATACCTCACTAAAAGAATCACAGGCCTAAAGCAGATGCCCTATGCTGACCATCTAAAAAAAACTCCAGCTATACTCTGTCACATATTGTCTACTCAGAGGAGATCTCTGCTTAACATACAATGCCATGTCAAACCCAGAGCTGGTGGACATGCTACACTTAAAGAAATCCCAATCCCTCAGAGCCACATGCTCCAGGGATCTAAACCTTGTCATCACAATGAACAAAACATGCTGGAGGGATAGGTTCCTGACCCAGCGACTCCCCATGCTCTGAAATAGACTACCCATACATGTCAAGCAGAGTGCCTCTTTGGCCCTCTTCAAAAGGAGCGTAGACGATTGGATGGGAGATAAGAAATTCACCCCAGGGATCACGTCAGTCCTCCTGCTAGGCAGGGTTCCAGGGAAGTAAATATTGTGGGAAGAAATAGCCAGGGAATTGTTATGGCTAGGCTTGTGTAGGCCCTAGGGCCGATGGCCTAGTACCAACCTATGAACCTATTTGTTTTTTTCCTCATTCCATAGTTTGGCTGTACAAGCAGAGGAGGCCTACACATGGTATCTAGATGAGATCTGACCAACTGTATTTATGTTCTATTAGTTTTTTGCTTTCTTACAGGAATGCCCCTCACTATTCTGCTTTGGATTAGTAATTGTTCCATATACTGCAGTATCACTTGCTCTCATTAATACCTTCTCAAACTGTTTACCTAGTTTAGTTGCATCTAATATGATTAATTTGGCTGAAATCGCTATCCATCTCCAGAGCTTGCTTCCATACCCATATTCATTTGTTTTAGCAAAAGCATGCACCTTGTTGCTGCAATACAACTTTACTTAACATTTATGTGCCTTTTTTAACAAACTGCTGCCAGAGAAAGCTCAGGGGGACTTGACAAGCAATTTGCAACAGAGATCCAGCAGCCCCTTCCCTGCCTATCTTAGTAATGAGTGTTAACTGTAACCCTAGCACTGTACCCTCCCCGAACTCTAACTCTACACCATCCCCTAATAAAAACCTTCCCGTAACATTACTACTTTTTGGTTGAATTTGAGAGTAGTGTTATAGAGAGTTTTGTTGAATAGATCAGGACAGGAAATACTTTTTTCTTTCTCAATCTTTTGTTACTTCAATTTTTAGGGTGTTCAGTATTCTGTGTGTTCGAACTTCTTAATGCAGTATTTTAATCACGGCACAAAGAATATTTAATCATATAGAAGGCAAGTATATATATATATATATATATATATATATATATATATATGTGTGTGTGTGTGTGTGTTGTGTGTATATATATATATATATATATATATATATATATATATATATATATATATATATATATATATATATATATATATATGCAGTGCCTCACTTCCCAGAATTGTGTAACTTCAAGTGTATAGTTCTCATTTACATACTGGCTATTAATCCAAAAAATATGAAGATTTTCCTTATTCTGAGAAGGAAATATCCTTGTACTGCAGCTAGCCTTCCGCCCACACAGACACACTAGTTTCAAGGTTATCAGCTACAGACTGGGTGCATTATACTGCTTGGTGTGATTCCTGTTTTCATCCTTCATAGGGGAAGAGTGCAGGTTCATTCTTCATTTTCTCATTTTCTTTCTGTACTATTTTTGCTTTCTACTAGCCTCTGGTGTGGAGTGATTCTTTTCAGATATTTCAAAAATTCAGATTTAAGTGTTTTTTTTTTCCTAAGCACTGTACAATAGAACCAAATGATATAGCAAAGGCAGAAATAAAAGATGAAAAACAGTAGTGATCATGATTGCCCAATTACTAAAGTAAATAGATGTAGCTTGATGGACCTCTTAAAGCCAGCTGACGTGAAACTTTCTCAGCCTGTGAAGAACGAGGTTCCAAAAATGTGAGGCCTGATAACGACTGAATACTAGAAGCAAGCCATGATGGAAGAACCCACATTGTGTAGGCATAGTATCACAAACACAACAAATGTCAAGGTTATATGAGGCTTAATGTGCAGCCAGTGCAGCTCATGCAGAACCTGAGTGATGTGAAAGTAATGTGAAGAACTTGCAAATAACATTAGTGTGGAGCTCTGCATCAGCTATAATCATACATTCTGAGTTATACAGCCTGTCGATTTAGTAGTTTTAAAGCCTAACTAAAAATGACAACCTTGGAAATGTTCTAAGGAGGATAATCTTTGATATCTAGTCTGTCACTGAAGATTGTACAGAGAATAACCATCTTACTGATTAACTTCAACTTGATATTACAGTAAAGGATGGTAGGTTTAAAGGTTAGACAGTCAGAATTCTTTGAAGGATCAAGATTATATCAAGTGGCATGAAATTCCATGACCACTGTCTTGGAAGTATCATGTCTGAGATGTTTACTATTCATCCAGTTTGGGGTACATTTCAAATCATTATCAGTATATTCACATTAGATGTTTTGTCCTAAGAAAGAAAGGTACATTTGTGCATAATCTGTATTGCGGCAGTACTGAAGACCTGTTCATCACATATAAGTCCTCACAGTGGAAGCATGCATGTAAAAAAAGACAAACAGGACCCAAGGAAGACCATTATAGAAAAGGGAGGTAACAGTGATAGCCAGAGGAAATTAATTTAGATAATGTCCACTAGATATGCCCTGAAACAGAGGAGGCAAGACATTTCAGAAAAGCACATACACCCCTATAGTAAGTCAGCAAATAATCATAATGGATATAGTGGCATACCTTTTAAAATAGTGGAGACACCAAGTAGGACCAAAACAGAGTAACAGCTCAATATTACATAATCAAAATTCTTAACCTCTTGACTGCTATTTATTTAACTAGATACTTAAATCCCATCTTCTGTTTTTCAGGAATAGATTCATTGGCTCTGAAAAAAATCAGAAATATAGTTGTGACGCCCGTGCCCTGGCCCAGCAATCAAGAAGCCTCAGTCCTCACCACTAACACAAGAAAGGGCATCTCATATGAAAGGAAAGGATAACAAATATGCACAGTAAAGTGCAATTTCCCTTAAGAGCACACAGAGATCGCAGTCAGTCCGGGGCTGGTTGCTCTCTTGCTCCCCAGGTCCCCAATAAGACTCCCCACTGGTACAGCTATAGGGTCGAGGTCTCAGCCTAGCTGGCAAGCTAAAACCTCCAGTACCCTCTCTATCCAACCAGTGCTCTGTGTCCCTTCAGAAGTAGCTGACACTGACACACACTTTGAAATAAGTATTTATACAACTTCACAGACACTCCTGGGAAAGGCTGACACAGATTTTCCACCTGTGGCCCTATGCCCAGACTACGTGGTAGAAATTACTGCCACCTCCAGCTAATTATTATCAGGTACCCAAAAGTCCTTAAAAGGGTGTCCAATTATTACTGTGCAATATTATTATCCAATGGTAAGTGTGACTAAACAGTCTTAACACTTATTGGAAGGGCTTATTACAAGATCACTTATAAGCATGCAATGTACTCTAGAGTAATTATCTCTACATAAACCAGCCACAGTTGAAAAGGGTTTAAAAATATTTAATAATAAATACTAAAAACACAAGACAATACTACTACATCACAGTGCTATTCAAGAGTTCAGAAATCACACAGAAACTTAAAACAATTCAGAAGCACAGTTCTGACATAACAGAAAAACACAGTCTAAACTTTTCTAATTCCTGGCTATTGCTACAAGAAAACACACTTCTAAGATGACTTACTTAAGAGAGCAGGCAGTGCTGTAGGTTTAGCTATCAAGACAAAAATGCTTAACAATCTCTTGTTCTCACTGTTTAAAATGAAACTCCAGTTCTGATAAACATTACATCATCTTTTTCATCCTTCCTGGAGTTCTCAGGCAATACATTAACTGCATTTACATTCTTTTACACTTACAGCAATAAAGGACATTCCACATGTAAATTCTGGTCATTAACTTTAGCCTTAAAACAATAGGCAGGAAGCCATCCTCTAGCTGGACTGAGGCAGTGATGAAATAATTTTAATTTCAAAAGAAAGATTTGAAATGCTTGACTTAGTTTTCCTTACAGCAGATGGCAATGTTGCCAAATTGTTTTAAGTTTAACATTTCACATTTACAAATGATAGAATTATCTGCACAATTCTATCTGGCTAGGCTGGCAGCCTTCACCCTTCTCTACCCAATCTTCATATCCCCCCCCCCGGAGAACTCAAGCTAGTTTTTCAAGTGACCCTAGAGAAACGCCGCTTGTGAGGGTTAGGTCTATCTGAGTGTATCTCACCCCATTCCCTGTCTTGAGAGCCCATCTGCATTGGCATTGCTAATCCCACTATGGTGCTGCACTGATATATCATATGCTTGCAACCCCAGGCTCCATCTTAGCAACTTGGTATTTTGCTGGCTGGCTCTGTTTAACCATGTTAGAGGGTTGTGATCTGTCATTATAGTGAATTTTCTTCCATACAGATAAGGCTGGAGTTTCTGCAGTGCCCACACTCTGGGCAGACATTCCTTTTCTACAACTGCATAGCATTCCTCCCTGGATTGGAGGCTATGACTGAGATAAACCAATGGGTGCTCTTCCCCCTCTGAAGAAATCTGGCTAAGTACAGCCCCCACCCCATGGTTTGAAGCATCTACTTGCACAACAAATTATTTGCTGTAATCTGGACTGGCTAACACAGGGGGGTCCTCCCAAAGCTTCTTTAAGCTTCTGGAATACCTGCTCACATGCTGGGGTCCACACTACCTTATCTGGCCTGTTCTTCCTTGTCAGGTCTGTGAGGGGAGCAGCTATGGTACTATAACTGGGTATGAGCATTCTGTAGTACCCCGCTGTCCCTAAAAATGCCCTCACCTGCTTTTTATTAACAGGTGCAGACCATGCCTGAATGGCTTCCACTTTGGCAGGTTCTGGTCTTATCTTACCCTTCCCCATTCTATGTCCTAGGTAGGAGACCTCTGCCATACCCACCTGACATTTGCTAGGCTTAATGGTCAACCCTGCCCTCTGTTGTCTGCTCAGCACCTCCCTAACATGCTGAAGATGGTCTGGCCAGGAATGGCTGTAGATGGCAATGTAATCTAGGTAAGCAAGGGCAAACTCTCCTGCTCCTTCTAGGATATTATCTACCAGCCTCTGGAAAGTCACTGGGGCATTCTTCATACCAAAGGGCATCTTTGTGAACTCATACAAACCAAAAGGAGTCACAAAGGCTGACTTCTCTCTAGCACTGGGAGTCAAGGGCACCTGCCAGTAACCCTTGGTAAGATCAATGGTCATAAGATACTTAGCCCCTCCCAGCTGCTCTAGGGCCTCATCTGTCCCAGGCATGGGGTAAGCATCCGACTCTGTGTGACTATTTAATTTCCTGTGGTCCATACAGAGCCTGGAGCTGCCATCCTTCTTTGGCACCAGTACCACTGGGGAGGCCCAGGGACTGCTGGACTCTTGAATCACCCCTAGTTCCAACATCTCCTGTACCTCCTCCCTCAGAGTCTGTCTGACTCTATCAGGCACCCTATAAGGGGCCTGCCTAATAAGCCTTTGGGGTCCTGTATCCACCTGGTGCTGCACCTGGTGGGTGCACCCTGGTTTCCCAGTGAACATGTCCCCAAATTCCTGCAACACTGCTTGGATTTCTCAAACCTGGATAGTAGATAGCTGCTGGGATATTGCTACCCCTTCCACTGAGGTGTCGGCCCAAGCCTCACTGAAGAGATCAGTCCCCAGAACTCTCTCAGACTCCTCCTGCAATCCACTGCAAAGGCTCAGCACAAGGGCCTCCCTATCATGATATGGTTTCATCATGTTAACATGCTACAATTTGTGCCCCTGCTGTCTGCCTAGCAGTTCCACCATGTAGTTGACATCACTTACCTTTCTTACCACCTTGTATGGTCCCTCCGAAGCTGCTTGCAGTTTGTTGTGTCTGATAGGAATAAGAACCATTACCTGCTGCCCCACAGCATACTCTCTAGCTTGAGCATTCCTGTCATATCACACCTTTTTCTGTTGTTGGGCTTCTGCCAGGTTCTGCTGGGCCAAGCCCATGAGTTCTCTGAGCCTTGTCCTGAGGTTTAGGACGTATGCCACAACAAACTCCTTGTGAGACTCACACTCACCTTCCCACTCATATCAAATTAAATCTAGAGGTCCCCTCACCCTATGCCCATACAGCAACTCAAAGGGTGAAAAACCTGAGGATTCCTGAGGAACCTCTCTGTAAGCAAACAACAGATGGGGCAAATATTTGCCCCACTCTCTCTTAAACTGATCTGCAAATGCCCGTAGCATGGACTTGATTGTAGAGCTTAACTTCTCAACAAGACCATTAGTCTAGGGATGGTAGGGGGTGGTCTTCATCTGCTTCACTCCACAGGACTTCCACAGACAAGCCAGTAGGTCTGATATGAAATCAGCACCTCTGTCAGACAGCATTTCTTTTGGGAAACCCACCCTGCTGAAAATCTCTAGCAAAGCATGTGCCACCTTCTCTGCTTTAATGGAGGACAAAGCCACTGCCTCAGGGTATCGTGTAGCATAATCCACTACCACTAGGATATACTATTTCCCTGTGGAACTTGGGGTACTCATAGGACCCACAATATTCATAGCTACCCTCTGAAATGGCTCTTCAATCACAAGCACAGGCATCAAAAAAGCTCTCACCTTGTCTCCTGCCTTGCCTACCTTTTGGCACTGCTCACAGGTCCTGCAGTACCCTGTTAAATCTCTGGAAAATCCAGACCAATAGATGTTTGCATAATATGCCTCTTTGCATGTATTATGCCCATATGACCTGCAAAGGGAATATCATGGGCTATGGCTAGAAGCGTCAGATGGTAGGCTCTAGGCACTACCAACTACTGTACACTCTCACCTTCTAGCCCTCCCTCAGAGGTCCACTCTCTGTATAGTAACTCTTTGTCCCAGTATACAGATTTCCCCTTTCCTTGAGAATCAGGTGCCTCTCTAGCTACCTGCCGCAGGCCTTTCTTTACAGCAGATGGCAATGTTGCCACATTGTTTTACGTTCAACATTTCACATTTACAAATGATAGAATTATCTGCACAATTCTATCTGGCTAGGCTGGCAGCCTTCACCCTTCTCTACCCAATCTTCACAATAGTCACTGAATTAAAACCAAGAAGCTAATACAACAGTTGGTATTCATAAAAATATGTATGACATTTCAGCTCTAAACAAAAAGCTGCACTTTTTTCCCAGCCATTAACTAGCTATAACTAATCACCTTTAGTGGAAGTAAGCTACATGTTTAGTAAATCTCAAACAACCATGTAGAAACTTAACACATACATGCATACTACTGTTTTTTTAATACTAACTGTAACTTGAAGGCATAACTGTGCCACAATACTTAAAACTTCCAGTCATTTCCAAAAAAAAAAAAAAAAAAAAGAAACCATTAGAGCTGACAAACTGTTACAAAAATAAATAATGGTCTGAGAACATGAGCAGCTCTCATTGGATACGTAGCATTTAACATGTCATATCAGGGTTTTAATGCTTAGGTATCACCAGCAAACTAATAAGAGCACCTAATCTGGCAAGAAATCACAGCATGGAAACTAAAATCATCTCCATGAGCCACCATTTCCTTTCCCCTAACTAACTGCAGATCTTCACAGGAATCAAATAAATACATATAACTGAAGTGAAAAAACAACTACCCCTTTTGTGTAACAAACTTCCTCTCAAACAATGGGACTCACTATCTTCCTTTAATAAAGAATTTAGTTGGCAATTGGATGGATATTAAAAACTTCAACCCCAGTATGACTGGCCTTTTATTCTTTGTTAAGGTAAGGTCTAAAGATAGGTACTGGTAAGACATAAATGGCCACATGTTCCATTTGCCTTGAACATTCTATGACATGATTCTAGGATTATGTAAAATACTTCCTCCAACAACAATTATCTGCCCTACAGTAACTTTAAACCATAGCCAGGAGGCCTATTTTACATCAGAAATGTAAGAAAAAATGTATATATTATTAACAAAGCAAATACATACCACATTTTCCAAGTGCAATAATGCCCTCCAGGGTGGGCATTACATGGAAATAATGGCCTATCTGCGGAGAGAGGCCCTACAACTGCATTGTGTGGCCTCACAACACCACTGGCCAATCAGTTATTTCCCTTGTAATTCCTACCCCGTCAGACATTATTAATTGCTTAATGGTCTTAAATAAACAAATAACGCTGAAATAACCATTCTGACCCTCAGATATGATGCTAATAGAGGTTTATGATGAAGTCTCCTATCATAACCAAACTATGTGTTTTATTCAATGATGCTAGGAATTTCACCTCTAGACTGATATTGGGCTCCAGGAGGAAGAAGAAATACATTTGTTTGGTCTGGCAAGGTTGTGATGTCGTATTTGCATTTAGTTGTAACTTTATGCAGATGCAACTTGAACAGTAATAAGGGGAAAGCTGATCTGTTTCTGTGTTCACAGAACTCAATTCTGAAATGATTTTATTTTACTTCTTATCTTCCAGAAACATCATAGCTTGTTGAATCTCACTTTATGTAACATTTGCCTGATGGCATAAGAAGATGCTAGACCTCTATAGTCTTCCTTTTTCCGAATAGACAACATTCCACATCCCCTACATCATTGCTTTTCCCCTTACTTTTCCAGCTGTCCCATGCCCTTTTGAATGCCTCTGAGGGTTTCTGTCTTCACCTTCCATTCCAGGGATATATGACCCTTTATGTGAAAAAGTATGGCACCTCTGTATTCCCCACATTTCTTTGTACAGGATAATCTACCAATATTTCTCTGACATGTTGAGCAACTATAATATCCCTCATGTCTCTTCTGATGTCAATTGAGGACAGCTGTAGCACCTATAAGGCCTCATCATATCCCCTCCCTACCATCTCATGGATCTTTTTGACAGTTTTTTTCTGAATTCCTTCCAGCAGCCTTAGGTCTCTTTCATTATATGATCTCCAGAAACTCATGCAGTAGTCAAGGTGTGGTCTGACCTATGTTATGTATTTGCTTCTACAATATATCTAGCTCTTTATTGACAAGTTGGCACTTGTAATACAGACTGCTGACACACCTGGAAAAAAAGACTGGAAATGCAGAAGAATAAACATTAACATCACTCTTCTCCTTTAAACTTGTATTTTTGCAGGGAGAACCCATGCAAGCCCCCAGTGTGAGAGACAAGCCCCCCACAGCCTTATATATGTACCAACTCTGAGATATCTCTAGCTAAGAAAAAAGGAATATTCTAAGAAATGGCCATCTCGGACTTCTTATATGCAAATCTGTTTTTTTCATCATTTAGGCTCCATATTTTAGGACTAACTGAAGCAGGTCCTGACATTTCAAATGGTTGTCAGTATATCCCCCTGAAGAAACCCCATAGCAGCCTATTTACTGCTCCTACTGTGCTCTCTCTTTTTCTCTCTGTTTCTGATGATCAAATCCAGATGTTGTCAACATCCCTAGACCCTTTTCTTGCTCTATAGCCATTTTTTATTTCTCTGAGCTAGTATCTCACAGAAGGGCTGTTTATACATATGTACAGAACTCTGCATTTGCTTGAATAGCATTTCATTTGCTCTCTTTCATACCATTTATTCAGCCTTTTCAAACCTTACTCAAGACTCTTGTTCACTGCCTACACTGCTGCCCCGGTGTTTATGTCACTGGCTAATAATTTGATCTTTTTTTGTCTTCCTTCAGATATGCCTGAGACAAACTCACTAAAGAGTACTGAACACAGATCAGTTCATTGTCATACTTCACTGGTTACTTTCCTAATTCGTAATGTCGGCCCTCTAACAAATAGCCCTCTGTCTCTTACCATTAATCTATTCAGCTATATCGTTCCTCAGTTGTGGTCCTTCCCCCGAACTCTATAGTTTATGTATCAGCCTCCTCTGAGGGATTGTTTCTTTGATATGTTTTTTAACTCCCATATGTTTGCTCAAATGGCTATGGTATTATCTCTAGAGATTTGACATCCTTCATTAGATTACGTATTTTCCACATGTCTTGCAGTTTCTGTACTGTAGTTCTTCATATCACATAGAATCAATAACTTTTTTTTCCTACCTCCTCTGCAAGTATCACATATAACAACAGACACATGGCTGGCCTCAGGAATACCAGCTATAGCACTTCTCTCAGTGCATTCATGTCTGCAGATGTACAGTCAGTAAACTCAAGAAAAGGACTTCAGTCATGAAAACATCTACCCTACATGTCTCGGTATCTCCAAAGTAATTTCCTGTGCATCCACAAGTATCTGTGAACAATTATGCTGAAATATTTTTATTTTATAGGACAATTTATGATCAGTGATGATGCTTTATAGACAGGCTTGGAAGTACTTTCATATACACATGTTTTTTTTAAACGTTCTGTCTTTCTGGGTCTCCTGATCATATAAGGTTATATAGAGTTGCACTGTTTATTTTAAGCTAATTCCTGTTTTTTATGTTTTTTAAACCTTGCAATGTGTTTTATGGCCATTAGTAAATGTTTAACAGTTTTTTTGTACTAAGGCCATTTTAGTACAGTTCTTCTAATTGCCTCATGCTTCCAAAGCAGTGAGTTATTTCTGTCTGTTATTTAAAGTAATTAAAAACTTCATCTGAAAGTTTTGACAGGAAATTTTGCAGTTTTGGCCATTTTGAGGCTATGATTATTTGATGTAATTGTGTAATTTTACAGTATTTGTAATGATGTTTTCATTTAAATCATGATTTAGGTCCCATTTTGTATGTTAAACATTTCTGACAGGAACTTTTCATAAATGTATACTTTATTCCTTGTCTAAGTCTGTTTTATGTTCATTGTAATCATTTAGGGCTGAAACTACCCTTTGTTTATTAAAACTGGGTGACTTTTATGACATACTTTAGGCTTTGGACTGTGTTATTAAAGTTATTGCCATTTTACTAAGTATAGTAGCTGTATAGAAGTAGACTTCAAATTGCTATTTAGAGAGACAATAGTAAAATTTGTCCATTCTTTACTGGGCTGACCATGTAGACAGTATGTTGTATTTAGCTGGCTCTCTTTTGTCCCCTGACTTGATAGATTCAGATATGGTGTACCTGTGGAGACTGGCAGTCCAGCTAGCTACAGTTTTGTAAATAATTTGATGTCATTGTAAATATTAATATGATCCATAGGCTTGTCTAAAAATGTAAGTAACCTGTATGTTATGTGATGAGCTTCAAAAATGTAACCACAATGCACCCTGCTGAAAAAGAGCATAAATGTATATGGACTATATGCCTGTTCATAGTAGAAATTGGGACATACAGAGTTAATGTGCAAACTCTTAGAAAATAAGTAAAGAGTTTTATGATTGTGTTTACCACAGCTAGAAGACAGAATGTCTACAGCTAGAATTTCTTTCTATTGTCTTAAGACAGAAGTAATTGCTAGGTTTAAAATGTAAAAGTGTTAATTGTTTTATGACTTCCAGTTTCAGGCAATCTTCCAAGAGATAAATGTCAGCTTCTAAGAGATAAGTATTTTTCATAGAAACATGTTAAATTCTGTTAGTATCTGTTTAGCCTGGGAACTAAAGGCAAGTGTCAAATAGTGACATCATCTAGCTAACCCAGTAATGTGTATTATTAAATTAAGAACTATCTCAGAGAGAAAGTCTGTGCATTTTGTATTTGTCTCTGGACTTAGAAACATCCATTCAGCACTTGCATTTGCCTTGCTAATAGTAATTACTAGATTACAGTAATTTATGTTAGAGATAGATAGGAATAGATAGGAATATAACAAGATCAGTTTAGATGTTTTCTGTATTTATGTGAGACTGTCTGGCAATGTTGTTTTAAAGTATTTCCTGAGATTCTGAACTCTGTTGTCACTGTATTGTTATTGAGTATTGTCTTGTTCTTTTATTATTTATTATTAAATATATTAAAAACATTTAATTATGGCTTTGTTTAGAGATATTCAAGCTTTTGGAGTACTTGCATGTATTTGGTAACACTGTACAGGCCACTCTTAAATAGTCTTAGTCTTGGACACACTTACCATTTGGATAATAGTAGCATCAAACAGTAGGATTGGTCACCGTTTAATACAGTCCTTATGGTAGCTGATAAATAAAGGTGGTTGGTGGCAGCTGGTACTACCTTATAGTCTGGAAGAAGAGGGCATAGCTAGTAAACCTATGCCAGCCTTCCCCAGGAGTGTCTGTGTATTTGCATATAAATCAAATCTCAAAGTGTGTGTGTGTGTGTGTGTGTGTGTGTGTGTGTGTGTGTGTGTGTGTGTGTGTGTGTGTGTGTGTGTGTGTGAAGCTACTTGGGCAGGGACACAAAAGGACTGTTTGGACAGAGAAGGTGCTGGAGGTTTTGGATTGACCACTTGTCTGAGATCTGAACCCTATAGCTGTGCCAGTGGGGAGTCTTATTGGGGATCTGGACAGAGAGAGGGAGAAATCAGCCCCAGACTGACTGCAATCTCTGTGTGCTCTTAAGGGAAATTGTACTTTACTGTGTGTGTACTTGTCATCCTCCCAATGTGCACATCCCTCACTGGAATTATACCCCTCACTGGTGAGATCAGATCATAAACTAATCTTGCTGGAGGTCCTCATCCCGCCCCCACCTGAAACAAAAAAGACCACAGTGAAAAACTTCTCAAAAGCCGACTTCACACTTCTAAAAACTAGTGTGGTCTCCTTTAAGGCCCCTGAGCCAGTGGTAAACATTACTCAAACCGCTGAATCACTTACAAATGCCTTCTACCAGCACCTACAGGACTGCATGGATCAGGCAATCCCAAACAAAACTAAGACTCTTTGTACCAAAGGCAAGCGTCCAGTCTGGTGGACCCCAGCCATAAACAAGCTCTACAACAAAAGGAGGAAGCTACTACAAGATAGAGCAAAATCCTTGAAAGGTAAGACACCTTTGATCATTATAAGTAAAAACTAAGAGCTCTCATAAAATCATCCAAGGCAAATTTTGAGAGAAAAATCACCAAGGATTCAAAAGACAATCATAAGGCCTTCTTTAGCTATGTTAGAAACCTAGGAGGAAACTCCCAGATATGCTCAGAATTAGTTCAAAATGATGTGAAGATTACTGAACCTACACACATTGCCAACATACTGGCTGACAGGTTCAGTGCAAACTTCTCCCCTCCCCAAAGGAGAGATATCTATACCAGAGGATTGTAGCCCCCAAACATCTCAGGTGAGAACTGCTCTCTCCAAAGCAAAAACACAGCATCCATGGGACGGATGGTGTCCGTGTGCTCCATGAACTCAATGAGGAATTAAACCCGCAGTTAGGACAGCTGTTTAATCTTAGCCTCACCTCAGGATCGTACGGGCGCCGCCACTGTGGTCCCACTTCACATCCCATTAGCTTGACAAGCCTTATCTGCAAAGCCATGGAGAGGATCATAATGGAACTCATAAATAAAGACATAGGGAACTTGCAGACTTTGGATCCAACCCAGTTTGGCTTTGTCAAAGGCAGATCATGCCTTTTAAACTTGGTTGACTTTTTGAGACAGTCACCAAGGCCATTGATGAGGAAAGGCAGTCCATACAGCCTACCTTGACCTGGCAAAGGCCTTCGACACAATACCCCACTCAGGTATCATCAAAAACTCATCAGCTTGAATGTAAACCCATACATCACAAGATGGGTTGCAAACTGGCTAAGTGACAGAACCCACAGGGTCAGAGTTGCTGGAGCCATGTCAGACTCAAAGCCTGTCACAAGTGGTGTCCCACAGGGCTCAGTCCTGGGTCCACTCTTGTTCGGCATCTACTTTTCTGAAGTACAAGCAAACACAGGAGGGTTATGGCTGACAAAGTTTGCAGATGACTGCAAACTGGGCCATAGTAGAAAACACATCTGACACAGATATCCTTCAGAAGGGCCTCACAGAAACGGATAACTGGTGCCAGAGCCATGGCCTAAAGTTAAATGCCAAGAAATGCATAGTCATACCCTTCGGGAAAAACAAGGTTACCCCTAGCTACCATATAGGTGGCAATCCACTGAGCACAGAAGAAGTCATCAGGGATCTGGGGACCCAGGTTGACAGTAGCCTTTTGACACTCATGTTGCTAAAGTAGTTAGGAAAACCTTCTACATTGCCCACCTGATCATGAAGGGATTCACATCTAGATCAAGGGAGGTCATCGCCCCCCCTGTACTCATCACTCATTAGACCTATGATTGAGTACAATGCCCCATTCGGAATGTATCTGACCAGACACCTGCAGCAGCTGGAAGGGCCCCAAAAGTTCCTCACCAAAAGGATAAAGGGTCTCAAAAATATGTCTTATGCTGCCCGACTGAAAGAACTCCAGCTCTACTCAGTCTCATACCGCTTGCTCAGAGGTGACCTGTGCCTGACATATAAGGCCATGTCAAACCCTGATTTGATGAATATGCTTCACCTCAAAAAATCTAGATCCCTCAGAACCACAAGGGCGGGAGACTTAAACCTTGACACGGTTATTAATAGAACATGCTGGAGGGACAGATTCATCACCCAGAGACTCTCTATGCTGTGGAACAAAATCCCGGTACATGTGAGGCAGAGCAGCTGGCCTTGTTCAAGAGGAATCTTGACCAATGGATGGGGAGATATACCCCAGGGATTACTTCAGTGTCACTGCTTGACAGAGGCACAGCAAAATAATAGGCATAGTTTTATTCAAACTAAAGGGGTGGCGAAAGCCAAATAACTATGGGCTAGGCTTATAAATGCCCTTGGGCAGATAGCCTAGTATGAACCTATGAACCTATGAACCTATGGTGTTAGTGGTGCGGATTGAGGCTCCTTGATTACTGGGCCAGTGCAAGGGCATCACAGCCCCCACCACCACCTACTCTTTGTGTGCCTAAAATAAAAATAGAAATAAATCAAGAAATATGCCTCAGACTATGGCTTGTGAATCTACAGTAGCTTTGGGAAGGCTATCAGACCACTCGTCTTTTTTGCCTCCAGATCCCTGTTGCGGTATTAGTGCCACAACTGTGAATGACACAAGGATTAGACATGTCCTGTGGGGCTATACCATTGCCTGGTTCAGGTAAGGGAGAAGCAAACTCTTGTGGGGGTACAGAATCTGTTGCCAGTGATAATACATATCCCCTGGAGATTCACCCACTAGTGTAGCATATGCAAAAAGAGACAGAAGGCCCACCAAATGACAGGGAATGATCTGTGACTGGATTTCCACCTGAGCTAGTGACTGTGGCTAAAGCCATTGTTCAAGCAGTGGATTACAAGGTGCAAATCCAAGTTATGAGTAGCGGAAGTGCTCCCACCCCTGTTCAACCACCCAAAGATCCTAATTTTGAAGAGGATTTGGAATCTGAGGTTTCAGAAGTGTCAGACTCTGATCACTCAATTTCCTCTCAGAACAAACAGGTTCTGAAATCAAAACTAATGTTTTCTTTGTCCCAAATGCTGGCTAGATTTAGGGATGTATTCATTTAGGGACAGTCGTCATCTGTCCCTGAGATTGGCAGTGTATATGATCATTTAGAGGATGCAGTCCCTGACATGATGACCTTCCCTCTGTTGATCTGAAGTTGGAAGATGTTCTTATGAAAGTTTGAAATTCTCCTGTGCTGAATGAGTTTCTGTCTAAAAAAAGTGTATAAGAAATTCTGTGTATGTTCTTCCATCCCTGGCCTCCAAGCTCTGTTGTCGTCTGCTGACCTCTCTTCTGTATCCCCAGCTACCTCTTCCAATAAAAAGACTTTGTGTTCTTCAAATACAAATCCTTCAGGTAAGCTAGCCAAGTAACCAGAACCTCAGGGATAATGCTGGTGTAGTCCAGTATAGTAACCTTTTAAAGTGTTTAACTACCAATGGTTTATGTAGAAGTTTGTGTTGAGGTGTATGTATAGTTTAGATGAGTTCCATGCATTGTTACCTGCTCAGCAAAAAGTCTATGTTAAAGATATTATTTCCAAAGTTTCTCAAATGTCCAAACATGCTTTAAAGAGTGCCTTGGAGGAGGCAAATACTGTTTCTAAAATGCAGTGACAACAGTGGTGATAAGGAGGCATGTTTGGCTGCACAGTCAAAACTTTGTTAATGAGCTAAAAATGAGGTTATAAATGTTCCACTTGATTCTGATTGTGTGTTTAGTACAGCAGCTAATCAGATCCTTAAACACTGGGATGACAGAGGTAAATTAATACAGGGGGTGTCAAAAATGTTCAATATCCCCAATTTTCCCTCCAATTTTCAGTGGCCCAACAAACAAAAATCCCAACTGAAACAAAACAAAGCACCTAAAGGAAATGGCAGGGCAGGAACTCTGCCAAACCTAACAAGAGATGCTCCCTTCCCAGAAAGGATAACCCTGCTTCCACCCTATGGCTATGCAGAGGCACAGCACCCTTTCTCCGAAGTCCCCATCTGGGTCCCCCATCTTGAAAGTCAGCTGCCAACAAGGCAGCCTGGCTGTCAGTGGTTTCCAACAAATGCTCAACATCATTGGCAAAGGTTACAGGGTGCAGTGGAAGGAACATCCACCTCCTTTCAAAAGAGTTACCCCTCCTCACCCCCACACCAGACTTTGTTATTCCCTCCTATACTCTAGCAAATCAGGGATCATAGAATTGGTTGTCCTTTGGAAAGAATGAATGTCTTCTACTCCAGAATAATTTTTCTGGTTTCCAAAAAAAAAAGCTTTCATGTAGACCAGTGTTGTACCTGTCCTTTCTAAATACCTTTGTTAAGGTCCCCAAGTTCAAGATGCTCACCCTGCAGACAGTGCTTATTGTTTTACCAGACCATTGCTTCAGGATAACCCTGGACTTGAAGGATCATATCATCATATCCTCATTGCTCATTGCTTCAGTTCTGTGCATTGCCATTTCAGCTATTCACTGCACCTCAAGTCTGTACCAAATGTCTTGATACAGTAGTGACCCATTGTTGAAATCTTGGCATTCACATCTTTCCTTACTTGGATGACTTGCTGATCTGTACAGAGTCTGTATCTGGGTGTTTGGAATCACTAGAGAAGGTTTTAACCTTACTCTCCCAGCTATGGACACCCTTTCAAAACTTGTCTTCCTGGTGTCCTTAATTGACACCAGTATAAGAATAGCATTTCTTCCCAAAGACAAGGTCTTGTCTTATAGATGGTGTTTTAGGAATTCCCCAGGAACAACATTGCCTCAACAAGAGAATTCCTAAAAATTCCAGGACTGATGGCATCCATTATTCTCATAATACCTCTGACCCATCTCTACATGAGTAAAATTCAGTGGTATTTCTGAAACTGTTGGACCTAGTACCTACATTTCCTGGAATCTTATTTGCTGGTGCTGCCCTTCATTAGAGAGTTACAGTGGTGGAGAGTACAGCTGAGTATCAATTCAGGGCTTCCCTTCTTCCCAGCTGTTCTGGTGCAATTTGTCCAGAGAGATTCATCCCACTTCACCTTGGGAGCTGTGCCAATGAGAGTGCAAGTGGAAGCACATCACTATCAAGGAAACGTTGGTGGTGATCCTCACCTTGAATGTCCTTCACCACCTATGGGCTACTGGCCTCTTCTTGTGGTTATGGATAATACTATAGTGATGTGATACCTCAGTAAACAAGGGGGTACAAGGTCATACCCTCCATGCCAGTTAGCTTTGCAACATTTTCTGATTCTTCAGGTATCATAGCATATAGTCTCCACAGAGCATGAGATGACCAGCAGGAGAGGCAGTAACATTGCAGGATCTAGTCAAAATGTGAGGAATTCCTCAAATAGATATGTCTACCTCCTTTCAAAATAGACAGCTGGACAAATTTTGTTTTAGACATCATTGCAGTCATGCTTGGAGGACAGAAACATTCTCATTCTCTTGGACAGGAATATTCCTGTATGCTTTTCCACCCTTTTCAGTGATTTACAAGGTACTGTAGAAGGTTCAGAAACAAATACAAAATAGCATTGTTTTGATCCCCCCCAATTGGTCCAGGCAGTCTTGATTCTCCTTTCTAATGGTATGGACCAAGGGTAATTAACACATACTTCCTCACACTCTGAATTTGCTAACACAGTCTCAGGGCCAACTGGTGCAACACAGTTTGGAGCAACTAGAATTGACTATCTGGGTGATTCAATTTTGACTCTGTTTAGATAAGTAATTCATGAGGATGTAAAGCAAATGTTAAACAAGGCCTTAAAACATGCTACTAGAGAATCTTATGTTTACAGATGAATGAGATTTTCTATGTGCTGCATAAATTGGAACAGATGGTCCCTTGAGGTTAGCATCCCCTGGTCTTGAAATATTTGTATAAACTACTTCAGGACGGCTTGTAGTATATGTCCATTTAGCTGCATTTAGTGGTCATGTCTGTATGTCTGCCAAAGGATTCCCCCCTCTTTCTTCCTCTTTTTTGGTACAGCAGTTCATGAAAGGAGCACTGCACATGAGAATTCCTCTCAAGCAAATTCCTCATTCTTGGCATCTCAACTATGTTCTGGAAAAATTTACCTTACCACCTATTGAACTGTCTACTCAGGATGATCTGAAGTTTTTAATTAACTATTTCTTTTATTGCTCTAAACTGCAAACTTTCATGATGGGACAACCTTACCTGGATTTCCACAGCGATAAAGTTGTGTTACATACTAATCATCTGATGACAAAAGTAGTCTTTGGATTCACTTTCAGTCAGTTTATCAACCTCCCTGTGTTCTTCCTAGAACCTAAGAATAATTGAGAGAAGAAACTTCCCACCTTGGATGTGCATTGGCAGCTCAGGTACTATCTTGACAGAATGAAACCCTTAACGAAGGCTGAAAGGTTTTGTATTTCCTACACAGGGGCAAAGAAGGGCCGGCCTGTCTCTAAGCAAACCATTGCTCATTGGGTTGTCTTCTGCTTTTGTTTTTTTTTTGTTTTTTTTTGTTATATCCACCATGGCAAGGCAAGATAAAGGTGAATTTCACCAGGGCCTTTGTCTCTTTGGTGGCATATTAGAGAGGAGTGGACTCTGGAAGTATTCTACAAGCTCCAGTTTGATACACTGCCCATACCTTTATGAATCACTGCAAATTGGATGTCTTTTCTAAATCCAGAACAGGCTTCACTAGGACTGTTTTCCAGGGGATTCTGGACCCTTATCCTTCCAACTCCCAGACTGGGTAAGCTATGAGAATCTACCTGAATGCCAGTAAGACAGTGTGTTTGTTAAACATAGTACAGTTGTATAAGGTCTACTTACCTGCAACAGTAGATGTTCATAGAACACGCTGCCTTCTTGGCAATACCCATCCATCCTACCCTCCTTTTTTTGGATGTATATAGTTTGGTGTTGGAGTTGCCCTTGAATTATGCTCAATGAACTTTATTTAGTGTGTGTGTGTGTGTGTGTGTGTGTGTGTGTGTGTGTGTGTGTGTGTGTGTGTGTGTGTGTGTGTGTGTGTGTGTGTGTGTGTTTTGGTTTGGAACAGTATGTGTTCACAAGCTTGTGTTTTCATCTTCTCTACCTGCTGGACCATAGAAAACCTGAAAGGACCCTGTCTATGGATCTAAAAGGCAGTCTCTGTCCTGCCAGGTGATTGGTCCATCACACCCAGAGACAGATAGTGGGAGGGACTATGAACTTAGCCATCTGCCAGAGGAGGGTATCAGGGCACTACTAATCAAATGCTAATAATGCAGTATATCCTACAAACATTTACTGTGATAGGTAAGTAAAAGTTATGCAACAGTATTTTACACACCACCATCAAAATATAGGGTAATATTCTTTCATCATAATCATATTCCCAACCAAACATTTCCATATCATCTAATAAAACATATGGGAATGAAATTAATTCTGTATCTAACATTCTTATAAAGTACCACATCAACATGGCACTACACATGAGAAATAGGCCTGAAGTCTCTTGAAAGGTCTTTTGGAAAACAAAGTGTTCCACCATGCACATCATCTACTTGTGTAGCTGAAATGAATTAGTATGTATGTGTATATGATTAGGTTTGTGCTCGTGCTAATTCAGGTAGAAGATGGCAAAGAGTGAGTGAAGCAGGGTATGGGTAGTTATGACAAGCTTTATGTGTTTTGAGATGTTTGTGAGATTGTTTAGCATGAGGGTATAGGCTTGGTCTCATTTAGTGTGCCTGAAACCTGAACTGCTATATGCATCTGAAGTATGCTTTTATGTTTGAATTAATTAAAAACAAAAAATGAAGTAGGGAGCAGAGAACACAAGACTAATATGAATACTTGTTTCCATTTATTATTATGTTCTGGGGTGTATGAGAATTTCAAGAGGTGCTTGGTATGCATGGGAAGCCAAGCTTTCAGCTTAATAGAGACATTTGAGACATTACATGAAAAGGAAACAAGATAACTTTTATCTATAGACATTACTTGCATTCTTCTGCCATATTTTTGATTAATTTTATTGTTGTGCACTAATTACTTTTGCATTAGGATATTATATCTCAATGAGATGATACACACCCTCTAACCAAACTTTTGTCCAAATACTATGGCTCTTTGTCTTTTTTCACAAAGTCAGATCGAAGACCTATTTATTGCTTTGCAATCTACTTGTATGCTAGCAAACATGCTACCGTGTTTTCTGAATGGGACCACATGTATTTTTAAAAACCAGTGTTCTGCATCCCCAGATCAATGTCACTAGATGGTCTTTCAGGTAATTTGGTTAGTAGCCAGTTAGTTAGTTAGTTTTCACTGAAATCCTATTTGCAAGGGGGCTGTGCTGGGACTGAAATGGACTATCAAAGAATTCCAGGGTGTAGAACAGAGTGTGTGTACTATGTCTTTAAGAAGCATATCAAGGACTGAAAGCACATATATAAATAGCGGACATGTGCTATACTCAATGCCATTTTGAAAGTGCAGCTAGAGAGTGAGCATGTAAGAATGAATATAGCTAGCTTGTTTATAAGTTACCTAAGTTAAAGTTAATAAGCTTCAATTGTGATGTGTGTTTATATAAGAAAGCTACTTGAACAGAACCCACCAAGACTCATCTATTACATCCTGACTAGATGAGCGACATGGTGCCAGAACCGGGCTTCCAGAGACTGATATTCAAAGGCATGAGGTGCAGCGATAACAGAGAAGGTAAACTAAGAGAAATGAGCATAAAAAAGAGCCAGGAAAGAACCAAAGGTAATGAAAACTTGCATGAACAGTTTATTTTGTAAAAAAGATAAAATGGAACATTACAAGGGCACAAACCACATTATTAAACAAGCGAGAGGTACAAAATGTTTATTAATTAAACAAAATGTGTAAGATTAAGATATTTGATGAAACTATTAAAGCAAAACGAGGGTGTTCAAAGCAAAACGGGCATGTTTAGAGTAAAACGACCACAAGAAAAGTACAATGGGCATGAAAAGAGATTAAATGAGCAAAACAAATATAATAAGGGCAAAAAGGATACATTAGGCATAAGTAAAGCAAAGTGACTGCATGTTTTTGGCAAAGTGCTGTGTTTTGGCATAACTATGACTTCGTATTGTATCAAGGGCATAACTAGACTTATTCAAAGTATCTCAAAGTGTGTAAAAGTGCTCACAGCATATGCTTATTAATGTGCATGTATTCCAAAGTGTTTATTTGAATGCAAAGTGCAACTATTTCATGAAGTACAGTCAAAAGCACAGCCATTTTAAAAACATTTTTTGTGCTGGGTGTGTCTACTCACAAAGTGCCGCCATTACAGAGTATTTCTTGCACTGTAAAGAATTATTTAGCAAGGTGCTGTCATTTTGGGAAGTATCAGTGTGCTGTGTTCTGTTTATTCACAAACTGCAGTTACTTTGAAATGTTTCTTACTTTGAGCTTATTCTGCCCAGTATATTCGCAATGTGCAGTTATTTGAAAAGTTTCTTATACTAAGAGGTGATTTCTTGCAGTACAGCAATTTCAAGAGTATTACAGTGCCTGAGAGACTTATTTCACAAAGTTCAGTTATTCAGTGACTTGTTATGCTATTGGGCAAAGTTACAAGTACTGACATAAATTTCTGGCATATGTGTATGTGTGTGTGTTCGTGCATATTTGCAAAATCCTTTACTGGCGTGTGTAAATATGGCAGATGGATTTCGAAAGACCTCAGCCCTTTTGTTTGATCAGAATATTGCAAAGAATTGGAGAACATTTGAGCAAGAGTAAGATATTTTATACAAGCAGCTTATTCTGACAAAGATGCACACACCAGGGCATTCATTTTGCTAAACCTAGCTGGGTCAGAGGCCATTGAAAAAGAGCGTTCATTTGTGTATGCACCAGCAGTATATGAGGGAGAAGGTGAAAATCATCATATTGTTCTACAGGCTGAATCAAGGCGAGTGTTTGAAGCACAAATTCAGGAAAATGTGCAAGCCCCAGACAAATATTACATTGGAGAGGCATTTGGTTTACACAAGAAATCAGAAATCGGGGGAAAGTTTTGCAGCTTATATTACTGACCTGAGAAACAAAGCTAAAATGTATCAGTTTGGTGACTTAAAAGATGAGTTAATAAAGGACAAGCTTGTGTGTGGTATTAATAGTGCTGATGTGAGAAAGCCTTTGCTTTGTGACAGTGATTTATCATTGAGTAAAGCCATTGAGATTTGTCAAATCAATAAAGTTACAGAAAGACATGCAAGTATGCTTGAAAGTGACAACAGCATGGTTTCAGTAAGCTCCAGAGCAAATGTAGATAGCATGCAACATGTGGCTAACAGAAGCAGGCCTAAGTACATGGCAGCCACAGCCCCTGATGGTTCAACAGGGAAACTGCATAGCTTTCCAGTAAGTTCTAAGAAAAGGGCATGCTCAGTAAAGTGCAAGCATGAGTCAACAAAACCCAAATCCACCTTTATTGTTAACTGTCGCAATTGTGGTGCCAGTCATGAATCTAAAAAAGAAAAATGCTTAGCATTTGGTCAGCAATGCCACAAGTATAAAAATTGAAACGATTTAAGTTTTGCAAATCAAGTAAACCTCACACAGTTATAAAGAAGGGTCACTCGAAAAAGCAAGTTGATCATATAGAGAGCTGCAATTCTCCTTTCTATGTAGATGGTGTAGCAGCAATTGGTAAAAAGGTTGATGCAGTGAATTTGTTGGCAAAGAACAAAGTGTTTTTTACTGTCTAGATCAATGGTAAACCAACCAAGTTCAAAGTAGACACTGGTTCAAAGTGCAATGTTATATCAGCAGAGACACTTGCTAAGGTCAGAATTAATGAACAACTCATTGTGCCTAGTAGTGTAAAACTTGTTGTTTATGGAGGTGAAGAAATTCAAACGGAAGGCTCAGTAGTGCTGTTACAGCTTGTTATTCTATGTAGTCTGAAGACCTGTGCAGTCATTATTGTGTCTCAGAGACAGTCTGACAATGAATCTGCTTTCTTTTACTACTCCACCCACATCAACAAACATCCCAGCTCCATACTAGACTGGATCTTAACTTCCATTCCTAATCAGTACCATAATCCCAGTACTCTACCTAACTCTTTAAGTGATCACCTCCCAATCTCTATACAAAGAATACCACCTCATACCCCTAAAACCCATCTTTATAGAGACTGCCGAAACCTCTCTAAATTCAATATAAAAAAGTTCAACCATCTACTCTCTCTTATAGACTGGTCCCAACTGTTCAGCCTTCCCCTAAAAAAGCTGTTTTTGAATTTAATGACACGTTTCTAAACATCCTAAACTGTCTTGCTCCCATAAAGAAAATTAGGATCAAATCTAATCCCACACCCTGGCTCTCCAAACATACCCTCTCCACCATGAAACTCAGAGACTCCACCTGGAAACAATGGTCAAAGTCAAAATCTTCCTCAAATTTAAAAAACTAAGAAACCTTACCAAAAATCTCATTGTCCAAAACAAGAAAAATTTTTACAGAGAGGCTCAATCGACCCACATTTCAAACCCTAAAAAAAAATGTCACTCTATAAATAACATTCTCTACCCAGGAAAACCTTCTACCCCTAACTCCTTCCCTTATAAATCTCCAATAGAAATGTCCTCCATACTAAACAACTACTTCACAGACTCAATCCGCAAACTAACCCCTCCAGACACCAATGATTCACAAACCCCCACCCCTTCTACCACCACCCCCCACTCCACCTTTTCCCTGAAACCTGTTCCCACTGCCAACATAAAATCTCTGCTGCTGAAGCTTAGGCTATGCCCTCCCTCTTTAGACAATCTACTCCCCAATTTCTTAAACTTGGAGCCAATAACATAGTGTATCCAGTATCTATCCTTATAAACCATTCCATCAAAGAATCCTTAGTCCCAGACATGTTGAAATCCTTCTGTACAATTCTACACCATAAAGGAGGTAACTCCACCAACCCAGATAATTTCTGCCCTGTCCTCTCACCTCTTTCAAAAATATTAGAAAATGCATTCACACTCAGCTTCTCAAACACTTACTGCAGGAAAATCTCTTCACCCCCCTCACAACACAGATTTAGGCCCAACCACAGCACCTCCACTGCCCTTCTTTACTTTACACAGACCATAGCCAAGGCTAGAGATGACAACAAACTGGTGTCATGCCTATTCTTGTACCTCTCTAAGGCATTTGACACTATCTCCCACCCTAAGCTTCTTAACAAACTAACCAAACTCAACCTCTCTACATCCACTGTTAACTGGTTTTCTAGCTATCTTAGTAACAGACAGCAATCAGTTAGATGGCTGACCTCCTGTTCTCCCTTCTTACCTATCAAAACAGGTGTTCCCCAAGGATCCATCCTAGGCCCCCTTCTCTTTAATATTTTTACTAATAATCTTCACTCCACTTGCTGCTCATCTGCTCTAATCCAATGCACTGATGACTCTACTTTTATCATCATCTTCAACAACCCTACTGACATCCACTCCCCTGACACAAACTTCATTTAACACTACTGAACACTGGTTAATCAATAATCAACTCATCCTTAACTCAAAAAAAAAAAAAAAATAAAAAGCTGCTTCTTTTCCTTCCAAAATCTATGACCAATGTTAGGACACCCTTCACTATATCTTCCCTTGATAACATGATAATTCATGCATACTCTCATACCAAACCTCTAGGGGTCACAACTGATGATCAACTGAAATCTGATATTTACATACAACAGTCCATAAAAAAAAACAACAAATCAAAAACTCGGTCTGTTGTACAGAAACAAAAAAATTCTACCTATTACCTGTAGGACCTCCCTTGCCCAAGCCTACCTCCTTAATTGCCTTCTCTATGCCTCCCTTATTTTATCCACCTCCAAGCAAATCTTTAACTAAACTCAATCAAACATACAACCACATACCTAGATTTGCCTGCAACTTTCCATACAAATCCCACCATTGCCTTGCCCTCAAACAACTTCAGTGGCTTGAATACTATCTCAGCTTCAAATGACACATTCTTTACTATATAAACCTGCCAACTGCCCCTCCCTATCCACCCTCTTAACCCCATACAAGCCTTCCCCGATCCCTCTGCAGCACTGACCAAAACCTACCTGACAACTACAGACCCAATAAAACTATAGGCAAATTACTTTACAAATGCTCAATGCTCAAAATTGGAACAAGTTCCCTAATTATCTACACTCTATCCACTCTCTTGCTGTTTTCAAAAGAGAACTAAAGAGTTACCTGGCCAACTCTCCATCTTGTATCTTTCACCACCCCACCTAACTCCAACCTGCGCAAATTTTCCAGATCACAATTTTACTGTTGTTTTTTATATCAATTGTTAGTTGTTGATTGTCCCTATTGAATGACTTCATGATACTTTGTGAATTATCTCTTATATGTCAAATTTATGTATTGTACACCCTTAAGATACTTTGCGCCATATTTATTATGTCTCAAATGATTGCAGAACTGTTAATAAATTTTGTAACTATTTTCATTATCTGGAGCTTTTCTCCTTGGGTCTCCACTGAAAATGGGCTACCAGCCCAGTGGACCAACCTGGTTAACAAAAGACAAATAAATAATAAATAAATAAGTTCATCATATAAGCACATATCCTAGTTCCAATTTTTCGGAAGCCATTTTCTCAGAATATGCTGATATTTTTGATGACAAGTTGGGCAAACTTCCAGTTGTGTATTCTATGAAGTTAGACCCAGCAGTCAGTCCAGTAGTCAGACCATCAAGAAAAGTTCTGATAGCTATGCAGGACAATGTTAAAGCTCAGTTGTATAAAATGGTGCAGCAAGGTGTAATTTGTCCAGTTACAGAACCAACTGAATGGGTGTCATCCATGGTAGCAGCCCACAAAAAAGGCTCAGATAAAATCAGAATATGTATTTATTTAACCAGGAAAGTCTGACATGGAACAAGCCAATTTTCAGTGGAGGCGCAGGGAGAAATGGTCCAGACACATGTCATTGTAATGTGGGAGGAAACCAGAATACTCAGAGGAAACCCACATGAGTGCAGGGAGGACATGCAGACTCTGCACAGAAGACACCCTAGCCAAGAACTGAACTGGAAAACCTCTTGCGGTGAGGCAACAATGCTAACCACTGTACCACTGCACCATCCAGTATTGGGCCAAGAGATCTGAACAAAATATTAAATAGACCACATCATCCAATGCATACAGTCGAAGAGGTTGCAGCCATAATACCAAATGCCACAGTTTTTTTTCCATCTTAGATGCAAAGAGTTCATTTTGACAAGTGATGCTTGATCGCAAATCCTCATTACTGGGTACTTTTTGTACCCCGTTTGGCAGATACAGATTCCTGCGGATGCTCTTTGGAATAAATTCTACAAGTGAAGTCTTCCAATGTGCAATAGAGCAAATTTTTTCAGATTATCCTTGTGCCAAAATAGTTCATGATTTATGGGTTGGAGGCAATGGTGAAGCAGAGCATAATAGTAACCATAAGTGAGTTGTAGACAGAGCACGTGAAGTGAACTTAAAGCTCAATCCTCTAAAATGCAAATTCAGACTACCAGAAGCTGCATATGTAGGCCATTTATTTACCAGTGCTGACTTAAGACCAGACCCATCTAAGCAAGCAGCTATTATTGAGATGTCAGCACCAGATAATATTCAAACTCTAAAGTGTTTCCTTGGCATGGTCAACTATTTAGGCAAGTTTATACCAGACTTCAGCAAGTTGACAGCACCTTTAAAAGAGCTAATGCCCAAAAAATGTTGCATGGTCTTGATTGTAACAGCACCAGAAGGCATTTGAAAACCTTAAACAGAAAATTGCCATCCCACCTACATTAAGATACTATGATATCAATAAACCAGTCACTCTTTCCTGTGATGCTTCACAATTTGGTCTTGGTGCAGTTATTCTTAAGGCAGACAAGTAGCCTATGCATCTAGAACACTCACTCAAACTGAAATGCGGCATGATCAAATTGAGAAAGAATTTTTGGCAATAGTATTTGCATGTTCAAAGTTTCATGATTATATCTATGGTCAAGCTATCCAGATTGAAACTGATCACCAACTTGTTACTATTCTAAAGAAGCCTATGCATTTAGCTCTAGCAGGATTACAAAGAATGATGCTCAAATTGCAAAAGTGCAACTTCAAAATGGTCTTTACAAAAGGCAAATTTCTTTATCTGGCTGATACCGTAGTTCACCCAGAAATACAACAGAACAGCTTGACGCGTTGAATTTTGACTTTGACATAATGGCAGTGCGTAATTTTTCTACCACAAGACTTAATGAGCTGAGAGATCATGCAAAGACTGGTCCAATTTTGCAAAAGCTCAACCACTACATTAATGTTGGATGACCATCAAAGCAATCTTGTGTACCGCCTGAAGTACAAACCTATTTTCCTTACAGAGATGAGATTTTGATGGAAAATGGCATTATTTTCAAAGATCCTGAACTTGTTGTTCCTGCTTCCTTACAACATGAATATATCCAGATTTTGCATCTTGGTCACCCAGGTTCTGAATCTACCAAAAGAAAGGCTAGCGAACTAGTATTTTGACCCTCACTAGTGAAAGACATTGATACAGTACTTTCCTCTTGTTCAATATGCAGTAGTACTAAACCGCATTTGCAAAGAGAACCACTTCAGCTATGTGAAGTCCCTGAACTACCATGGTCAACAGTAGTCACTAACATATTCAAGTGGAATAATCAATATTACTTAGTATAAGTAGACTCCTATTCTAACTGGATTGAGATTGATTTAATACCTAATCTAACATCCACTACTGTTATTGCTAAGTTGAAACATCATTTCTCAGTCCATGGTAGTCCACACAAAGCTATTTCTGACAATAATACTCAATTTACTAGTCAGTTGTTTCAGACATTTGCAAAGGAATGGGACTTTGTACATGTTACTAGTAGTGCAGAATATCCACAGTCAAATGGACTAGCTGAACGTGCAGTGTGGAGTGCAAAGAAATTACTTGAAAGCTCAACGTGTGATAATACCGATGTCTTTTTGAATGTACTTAATCTCAGAAACATACCCCATGATGATATACTTGACTTACCTGTTCAGAGACTACTATCCGGGCAAACCAGAACAACACTGCCTATTCCAGTTTATTGAGACTTAAAGCTAAAAACAACATAATCATCAGAGCCCAATTATTCAGGAAGCATTCTTTCCAGAAGTACAGTTATGATACATTGAGCAGATTTCTTCATCCTTTGAAAGAAGGAGACACAGTGACAATACAAACTGCAAAAGGTTTTGACCAGACTGGTCAAGTAACCGGTATATAGGTTTATAGGTTCATAGGTTCATACTAGGCTATCTGCCCTGAGGCATTTATAAGCCTAGCCAGAGTGAGTTTGGCTTTCGCAATCCTTCGATTCGAGTTTACCGAACCCTTACTAAGGTTAGTTTACTGTGCCTCTGTCTAGTAGTGACACTGAAGTAATCCCTGTGGTAAACCTACGATCCCCCATCCACTAATCAAGATTCTCCATGAAGAGAGTCAGTGAGGGGCTCTGTCTAACATGGACTGGGATTTTATTCCAGAGCAAGGGAAGCCTCTGGGTTATGAATCTGTCCCTCCAACATGTTCTGTTTATTTCCGTGCTGAGGTTCAGATCCCTCGAGCTTGTAGCTCTAAGGGATTTGGATTTACCAAGGTGGAGCAAGTTCATTAATTCTGGATTGGACATAGCTGTATATGTCAGGTATAGGTCGCCTCTAAGTAGGCGGTACGCAACTGAGTAGAGTTGGAGTTCTTTTAACCGAGCCACGTATGGCATCTGTTTGAGTCCTTTGACTCTTTTTGTGGGGTACTTTTGGGGTCTTTCTAATTGCTGCAGGTGTCAGTTAAGATACATCCCAAAAGGGGCATTGTATTTTATTATGGGCCTTCGATCTAGATGTGAATCCTTTCATGATAAGGTGGGCTATGTAGAAAGTTTTTCTAACCACTTTGGCAATGTGGGTGTCAAAGGAGAGATTACTATCAACTTGGGTCCCCAGATCCCTAATTACTTCCTCCATGCTTAGTGGGTTTCCACCTATGTGATAATTTGTGGGTACTTTGTTTTTGCCAAAGGGTATGACTATACACTTTTTGGCATTTAGCTTTAGACCGTGGCTCTGACAACAGTTATTTGTCGCTGTGAGGCCTTTTTAAAGGATGCTCGTGTCAGCTGGAGAGTCAATTATGGCTCCCAGTTTGCAGTCATCTGCGAACTTCATCAGCCACAGTCCACCCATGCTGGCCTGCACCTTGGAGAAGTATATACTGAACAAGACAGGTCCCAGGACCGAGCCCTGTGGTGCACCACTTGTGACCGGTTTTGAGTCAGACATGGCTCCAGCAATTCTGACTCTGTGGGTCCTGTCTTTGAGCCAGTTTGCAACCCATCTTGTGACATAGGGGTTTATATTTAAGCTGGATAACTTATCTATGATGCCCGAATGGGGTATTGTGTCAAATGCCTTCACGAGGTCCAGATAGGTTGTGTGGACTACCTTCCCTTCATCTATGGCCTTGGGGACTGTTTCAAAGAAGTTGACCAGGTTCAAGACGCAGGATCTGCCCTTGACAAAGCCGAATTGGGTAGGATCTAGTGTCTGTAGGTCCCCAATGTCATTGTTTATGAGTTCCATGATGATCCTTTCCATAGCCTTGCAGACTAGGCTAGTCAGGCTTATGGGGCGGTAGTTTTCTGGGTCCGTTGAGGCACCACCTTTGTGGAGAGAGACCACTGTTGCTGTACGCCATTCATTTGGTACATATCCTGTAGTAAGGCTGAGATTGTACAACATTTTTACATGAGGGTTTAGTTCTTCTTGGAGTTCATGTAGTACACACCCCTGGACACCGTCTAGTCCCACTGAAGCAGTGTTTTTTGCTTTGGAGATGGCGGCTTTCACCTGAGCATCTGAGATGCTAGGGGGGCAACACTCTGCCGGGATAGATATTTGCTCTTTAGGGGGGGAGGGGGGAGTTTGCACTAAACCTGTCTGCTAGGATGTTGGCAAAGTCTATGGGTTCCGTGAATTTTTTGTCATTTAGAATTAACTCTGAGCATATCTGGAATTGCACCCCAGGTTCCTAACATAGCTGAAAAAAGCCTTGTGATTGTCCTTAGTGTCCTTTGCAATTTGTTTCTCAAAGCTTGCCTTGGAGGATTTTATGAGGGATCGTAATTTTTTGCTAGTACTGATCAGAGATGCTTTCCCTTTTAGGGATTTTGCTCTATCATGTAGTAGCTTCTTTCTTCTGTTGTACAGCTTGTTTATGGCTGGGGTCCACCAGACTGGACGCCTGCCTTTGGATGATTGGGTCTTGGTTTTGTTAGGGATAGCATGATCCATGCATTCCTGGAGGTGTCCATAGAATGCGTTTATATAGGATTCAGCTGTTTGAGCCATAGCTTCCCCTGTCCCGGGGGGCCTTGAAGGATTCCACCTCTGTTTTGAGAAGTGTGAAGTTCACTTTTGAGAAGTTTTTCACTGTGGTTTTCTGTGCTGGGGATGGGAAGGGGTTTTGGATATCTACCGAGATTAATTTATGGTCTGATCTTACCAATGAGGGGTTTACTTCTGGTATAGAGCACAGAGTCCCCATGTTGGTAATGATCAGGTTGAGTATGTTATCCCCTCTTGTGGGGGTGGTGACTAATTGTTTCATGGCGTTTGAGTTTATAAATTCAGGAACCTTTGGGCTAGGGTGTTGGGGCTTGAGTAATGTTCCCAGTCTATGTTTGGGTAGTTGTAATCTCCCAATATGATGGTATTTGGAGAGATCTTCATGTTCTCCAGTGTTTTCAGGAAGGCCGAGTGGGATTCCTGATTTTGAGAGGGTGGTCTATAGCATGCTATAAACTGAAAAGCAGTTTTGCCCACTGTTAGTTGCACATGGATGGTCTCCGATGCTTTGTGCAATGCCACTAACCTGGAGGTGTGGGTATCCTTGATAAAAATGGATACTCCCCCTCCTTTTGTGGTTCGGTCCGAGTTTTGGGGCTGAAATGCATGGTATGAGGTATAACCTGGTAATGCTGGGGTGCTCTCTGGAGCCTTGAACTAGGTTTCTGTCACTGCACATATGTTGATGTTCTCCATACTGAGGAGAGCTTTGAGTGCAAGCATCTTGAGGTTAAGACTTCTGGCATTTAGCAGCATTACCCTTAGATTTTTGTTCAATGTGTTGTTTATGGAGGTGGATTTGTCTTTTGAGCCTTGTCTAAAAAAGGCACTATGGGGGTGGCAAGAGCCTTTGCCAGTTTTTGAAAGCCCAGGGGTGACAGGTGCAAGCTGTCCCTAGTGAAGCAGCATGGCTTGTCGAGCATGTCATCCCAGGCTGACAGACACTGGATCCCCTTTGAATGACACCAAAATTTTAGCCAATTGTTGAAATCGATCATTTTGTCTTTGTACTGCGGCATCATTCTAGGTGAGGGTAATATGCTACTAAAGGACAGGGTCATACCGGCCTGGGCTACGTGATCAGAGAGCTCCTCTATGTCTCTTTTCATGTAGTCGAGGGTGGTATGTCTCAGGTCATTCACACCACATGTTTTGTACTTATTTTGGAGTGACCTGAGTGCTTGCGTTATGTGGTGGATCCTAGCGCCTGACAGGCAGCTCACTGTGTCCTTCTCTTTGTTCAGCCTGGTGAGCGGGACATCAGTGTGTCTGACTATAGAATCACCTATTGCGAGTGTAATAGGTGTGTTGTTCAGCCTTAAGGGCAGTGACTGCTTGGCACACTGACTTTGTGAACTATGTGTTGCACATGATTTGTTTTGTGGTAGCATTTGCTTGGATGCCTGATTTAGAGGTCTCTGTTGCTTAGGCAGATTTTTATTTAGAGCCTTCGAGTATGTTTTTGTGTGCTTATGTGTTTGGTTTGCTGATGTGTAGGACTATGTGAGACTGGATTTGTGTTGTGTGAGGTTACCTTCTCATCCTGACTGGTTATACCAGTTCTGAGTTGAGAGAGTTCAGCCTCCAGTTTGGCTATATTGTTGCATCTCTCACATATATTTGATCCTGTTTGAGGAGGAGAGGGTTGTCCGTGTACATGAGGCAGTTGTAACATTGCCTCAAGATTCCCAGATTCACCAGCTGGACTGGAGAGGAAACCATTAACTGACCTTTGGACATGCTAGAGTAATATAGGGAACTCTTGTTTCTGAATTAAAAAGGACCAATGGGGGACAAGATGACCGTAAAGAGTCTGTGAGGATGTAGTGCTTTTTAGATTATTAGTGCTAAGATTGTAAAATTGCTTTTTTGTGCAAGTGCTGGGCCTTAGCTAGAGTATAGGTTGTTTAATTTGAGAGAATAGAGCATTTCTAAGGGAAAAAGTGAAGAGCAGACTTTGTGGAGCCGGGAATAGTTTAAACCCAATTAACTGCCGCTGCCCGATGCTGCGCTATGCGCACAATTGCGCAAAGCTGCGCTTAGGCGGGTTTTTTATGCAGGGAACTTCAAAGAGCTAGAAATGGCCCAAAATGGCCAATTACTACAAATTCTAGTGCTGAGGTCACTCCTGCAGGGGCAAATAGGCTGTTCAAGGCTCCCCACTCCCACTGGTGAGCAATGAAACTTCCTTCTGTCCAAGTAAGGAAATTGGCAGCAGAGAAACTATCCAAGAGTCCCGAATACAGCAAAGCCTGTATAGGGACTATTCTAGTCAAGGAAAGGCGGGAAACAAGGATTTATTTATTTGTTTAATTTTTTTTCAGGAAAACAGTAGATAAATCACAGTATACTTTATGCGCAGGCTAGCACACTTGAGTGGGCATCCCCGACAGTAAAAATACAACAAACAAACATCTTAGCAAGTGCAAGTAATAAGAACACAAAAAACAAGCTTAGAACAGTTATAACAGCAGTGTAGCTCACTTTTCAGTGAAAAAAGAAGGTCGCACAGGTAGATACAGAAAAAATATACTTAAATCATGATAGCAGTCACTCTTTTAATTTCTCTGCTGCTAGCACCACTCTGCAGGACCACGAGGAGCTGTAGCTGAGTAGGATAAGTGAAAAAAACACGCTTAGGTGTTTTTTTTATGCAGGGAACTTCAAAGAGCTAGAAATGGCCCAAAACAGCCAATTACTACAGATTCTACTGCTGAGATACTAGTGCTATATACTGAGCTGAGAGCCTACTTCATAGAATCTGAGGTATGGAGAACAGAAGAAATCACAGACATTTTCTTCCCGGACCAGAAACATTATCGCAGCATTGTTCCTGTGATACAGACTCTAGATCTCAGAGCAATCCAGACAATGTTCCTGTTCCAGAACATGTCTTACCTTCTACTTCCATTCCTGAAGATGTTCTCGATATTCCTAAGATTCCATATCAAGGACTGAATGTGCATATATAAATAACAGATACGTGCTATACTCAGTGCCATTTTGAAAGTGCAGCCAGAGAGTGAGCATGTAAGAATATAGCTAGTTTGTATATAAGTGACCTAAGTTAAAGTTAATAAGCTTCAATCGTGATGTGTTTGTATATAATAAAGCTGCTTGAATAGAACCCACCAAGACTAGTCTATTACATCCTCACTAGGCGAGTGACACAAGGGTACTGTTCTGCCATACACTTTTCTTTAAAATGGAGCCTTGCCATCTTTTTGATTACCAAACTTTTCCTCTACTGCGTTTAATCATTCTTTATGCTCCTTTCCAGCTTGCCTTCTCTGACAGATAAGGATGAAAACAATTATGCTGCAGAATGTGAAACTTAGTATGTGATTTTCTGTGCTTGTATGTGAATATCAGTTCATTTCCCATCCCTACATATAATGCTGCCTCAGAGATTGCCTTCCATATCAGGGACTGATATCAGAGTATAGGCAAAGAGAAATAAATATGGGTGTCCTAAATGAAAGGCCAGCACTGGTAGCGTTTCTAATAGAATCTAGAACAGAAGCTGTCATTAAAAAAGGAATAATTAGTACAGCATTTAAAATATTGTATGATAAATATAAGAATCAATCAGAGGAGGTTAGAAAGGCTTGGGAAGAGAGATTGCATAAGCAATTCACAAAGAAACAATGGAAGGATATATATATATATATATATATATATATATATATATATATATATATATATGCAATAAAATCTGGAAGATTTAGGATTTTTGCCTGGAAATGTTTCATAGATACCGTTATACCCCAAGTAGACTCCAAAGATTTTTTCCTCCGGCAGACAGTAAATGTTGGAGGTGTAAAGGGGAAGAATGAGGTAATTGGGAACAGATTTTCTGGGAGTCGGTTGAGTTGTTGGACTTTAAAGATTCCCCTGTGAGATGCATTGTTGCAGATCCTGGGTGGGCAGATTGGTCTGATGAGGGAGATGATTTTTCTGAGCTATGATACAAAATTGGAATTCCCTAGACATGATAAGGCCTTGTTCTGTCTAATAATGGTGGCTGCCAAAAAAGCAATTACTAGAAAATGGAAATCAAAATCTAAACCAACTATACTGCAAGTAGTGAATATAGTAACAGAGATAAAATGACTGGAATTTAGACCTTTAGAAAAGAGGAGGAGCAAACTACATAGGAAAAATGGAAATTGTGGGAACACTACATATAAGGGAGGAATGAGGTCCAAAAGACACCAGGACTTAAAAGAGCTATGTAATGTTTGAGTGAGAAAGATTGGGTAGATTATAAGTGATGTATAATGTTTGCAACTGGGAGTGTGTCAGTATGGTTTGAGATGTAAAATGCTTGCAACTAGTATTGTGTCGGTGTGGTTTGTTTTCATTTATATAAATGCATAATTGCCTATGTACTAAGTCATGGTTTTATAAAGATGTTTCTTGTCTAAAAAAAGGTAGGAACTGAATAATTTATGCAATATTGCTTAGGTTATATGATATATAGCAATATATGTGAAGTATAATGTTTGTTGTTAATTTAGTTTGATTAAGTTTATATAAATGTAAATTTGCCTAAGTCACAAGTGATGATTCAATAAAAGTGTTTAAAAAAAAAAGAAAAAGGAACAAGGTTAGTGCATATGCTTAGTAAACATTGTATAATAAGAAATATTTACTTGTCTCACAGGAAAATGCAGACTAAAATGTCAGGCAAAAAGTCATTCTTTTTTGGCAAAAATGTGTTTCTCTACTTCTTGTTTCTTTAAAACAATGAGCTATAAAACATTCTTAGTTCAGTCACTGTAGTGAAAAAGATGGATGAACATTTTAAAACAGAAACACACAGACTGCTGTAACTGCATATTAATGTGGTCCACAAATTCTCAGCTGTCATCAGCAAAGATTTAAATCAAAATTAGTTATCTATAAAGGTACTTAACCTTTTGAAGCACTACCTCACGTTATGGATGCAATTGTATTATCTTTTGAACTGTGAGCATCATTTATAAAGTTGTTGCTCGAAGCAAATACAGTGGTAGGTTGTGGAATTGGAGTTTGTATGCCCGGAGAAGTATTAAAGTCAAGCATGATAGATCAGGAAATATACTAAATATCAAGCAGGTGTTATTTAACATTGTAATATCCCTAAAAAATCCTACTAAAATACATAGAAAACACTAAATAAACCAATGTTTTTCTTTTGCTAAAATATTGGTCCAAAACAGATTCTGCACTACACTGAAAAGAAATGCATGCAAGTGTCAGACCACAAATTGAAATGTAAACGAGTTTGTCAGTTTCAGTTTGTAAACTAGTATAAATTAAATTGCATGACACTACTGGTATGAAGCAAAATTGCAGCATCATGAGTTTTTTAGTTTTTAAAATTTAAAAAAATATAGCAACATGACAAAAATAAATACTTTGAGCTCCTACTGTCCTCATATTCTCTTTTGATAAAGCTTGCTGTATACTCAGGGCTCCAGTTTTGGAAATTTTACATTATAGTTCCGTGAAAATGTTAATTTATAAAATGCTGTTGCACCAATCTGCCTGCTTAGACATGACATTTGACACATTACCACAATTCACTCAGTTTTACAAGCCTTTAACATTCACTTCCTAGCTATAATATTGCAGAACTTCGTTTTTCTTTATATTGTCTAACTCATATTTCTTTTGTTATGCTATCTTTTATTCAGTAAGCAAGGACTGAATGCAGACAGAGGTCAGAAAAGGAAATTATTACATTCTAACAAAATAAACAGTATAACTAAACTTGTGGTCAACTTAACCAGAATGGGTTATTAAAAAACAGTTGTAGTTTAAAAAAAAGATGACAATTCTTGTGAAGGAAAGATCCCAGACATCCAGACATGAAACATATTTAAACATTAAACACATAGGATAGGATCTGTTTTTTAGATATATTGGTTGGGATTCAATAAAGCTTATACAGTAATTTTTACCATGTCCACATCATGACGTAACGCGCACACGGGCATGAATAGTTTTAGATTCAGTAAACTCCATGCAGTGGCGTGCAATCACATGCAAATATGGAAACTTTCATGGCATGCAAATTACAGCATAAGTAGCTGGATTTCATGCTAATGAAGCAAATCAACAGAGTGGAGTGATTCAACAACCTGTAAAGCAACCATGTAGACTCCTTGTCCACTTTGGCCGTGTATTCCAAAATTTTCCAAATACAGCCATGGAAACAAGAGCAAGTAAAAGCTTTTACATTTGTGCAGAACTACCCTTAACATGCGACACCGCACATATATTGACCTAATTACACAGGGTGGATGCTAGCAAATTAGTGTAACAATCATAATAATTCCTTTTAAGTGTCCTGACATAAATGCAGCTATGGTCCCCGAATGCCCAAATGAAGAATATACTTGTAAGCGATGCAGGCTGCTAAAATGCGTAAACCTCGATAAAACAGAGAAATATACTGTCATGTATGCATATGCTATGTGGGATGTAGCTGATGGATTACAGTATTCTTCTACTACAGCCTTGGACTCCTGTGCAGTTTCCCTGCCTACACGGTTACTAACCATATAGGTTCCAGGCTGTCAGCATGGTGAATATACAAATGAGGTCAAAACTCATTAGAATTGCTGAATCTCAAAAAAGAGTACTCATGAAGGGATGTTCACTTCATGTAGGCACTTCCACAGTGTTCCTGTTAAATGCATGGCAACAGTGACTGCTGACATCAGGGGTTGGGGTCAAGTTACACTTTCAGAGGTGAACATGTAAGGCTGTGAAAGTTGAAAGTGCATGTAAGCAGTGCACAGTTCCTAAGTTATGTGCCATCATCTTTATTGTTTGTTAAAATGTATTGGATCTGTCTGCATTAATTTAAAATTTTATTTTTTAATTTTTATCCTTGTTTGCATGATGCAGCACTTAGTGTAACCATGAGTAACAGAGGAATGTATGGCACGTTTCTTTGTGCTGTCATGTAACTATTTTTGTGGCAGCACATGTATGTGTTAGGGCTGAAATATAGATGGTCCTGGGTTCGACTACAGGGTGTGCTTTTTATGGTCCTTGTTTACACAATATCCCAAGAATGAAGGAGATATCAGTTTTGCCTATGCTTACCTTATTTATGCAAAGGAGGACAGATGTGCACATAGTTGCACATAACACATTAATGACCAAGTAGCAAGGTGTGTTTAATAGATAAAAGTTATAGCATAAACAGATGACTTGCATGTTAATCAACCAAGCCAACATGGCAGAGGTATTAAATAATGCATAAACTATCCATGTGACCTACATCCTGTTTTTTCCTTTATCCTTCAATACCACTGGAGTAGAGACAAGGAAGTTTTAACTGACACAATGATGGGGGCTGCTGCAGCTATTCTGCATATCCATGTGCTAGAGGCTGAAGGCAATGCTGCTGACAATAGGCCGAGAAGGAGAAGAGTGTTCAGGCCAACGGTAACTTTCCAGGTGCTACATGAGCTGGAGATTGTAGAGTGCTACAGGTTGGACAGGGACACATTACAAAAACTTTGTGAGTTCTGCCTCCCTTAATGCAGTGCCAGAGCCAACCGAGGTGAATGCCTCCCAGTGGAAACTAAAGTATGTGTAACCCTTAGAATTTTATCTACTGGTACTATTCAAAGACCAGCTGGGGACATCATGGCTGTGTCATAGGCATCAGCCTCCAGGATCCTCCACCAATTTCTGGATGCTATGCTTATACATGCCAGTGAACACATATTTCCCCCCGTAGTTCTAAAGAGAGGGCCAGCAATATGCAAATGTTTCACTGTGTAGTGCACTGCCCTGAAGTACTGGGTGCCATAGATTGCACTCATGTACACATTAAGGCACCACCTGGTGAGCAGGGTATGATCTACATTAACCACAAGGTATAACACTCCATCAACTGCCAAGTCATGTATAATGCCCAGGAAATAATCTTGAATGTGTGTGCTGGCAACCCTGGCAGTTATCATGACTCCCATGTCTGGCACACATCACAGCTGTGCCAGATGTGTTTGCTAGGGGGGACATCCCACAGGGCCATTTACTAGGGGATGCTGGCTATGCCCTGGAACCATGGCTGATGACACCCATCAGAAGTGCACACATGGCCATGGAAGAATGCCATAATGCGGCACATGCTCAAACTAGAAACATCATTGAGCATGTGTGTTGACTACTGAAGTCACAGTTCTGGTGCCTAGATATATCTGGTGGAGTACTGCAGTATAATCCATGCACATATACACAAATATTCACACTATGTGCTATGCTTCACAGTCTGATCCTGAAGAAACAACTCCAGCAAGATGAGCAATGGGAAGGGACACACATCCCCTGACCAATGCCTAGGTCACCACAGCCACAGTCAGAGGAGGACTCTGAGGAGGAACTACCAGCTGCTGTCCCTGTAGGCAGATGTACATGTGCTCAGTATTCCCTCGCTATGGCTAAGAAGCAATGCATAGCACATTCACTGACCACCTAGGAACCTAATACCTTTCTCCTACTTACATACATATAGCAACATTGATGCCAGACAACCCACACAACCTTTACCTCCCCATGTATTGGCTGTGTACTACTTGCATCAGACAGAGTCAGCCCTGAACTAAAGGTATGTCAGTTGCTGCATTTGCAAGGTAAGTCTGGAACCTAGAGTGTATTCTTTAATATAATTATGGCATATCCTTGTATTTCCTAACTTGGTACAGCAAGGAAGTAAATAGTGGTGGATTTGTGCAGAAAGTACCTTAACATGTTAACCCAAGACATTTACATTACTTATGTTTGTCCATTAGTAATTAGTAGGCCTCAAGCATCAAAGATTCACACAGCCATACCTCTGAAGATTTCTGATGTTCCCTGCATGGCCTCAGTTTAGCAACATACCTTTGTACTGGTAAATCATTGAAGACAGAAGTTAGAAAGTGATGATACATATTGCACTTTCAGACTTCAGACTTTTGTCTCATAACAGTAACTGAGCTTTGCCCCCCCAGAAAAAGTAGTGCACCCTTGTTCATGCCATAACAGTAAATCAGCTATGCTACCTCCAAAAGAACAGTATATGTGTGTTTGTGCCATCCACCCTGGACTTAATTTGTTGGCAACTGCATATCATATTATTCCCTGTTAACATCCTCTCTCTTGACTAGAGTTAGTGAGGGGCTCTGCCTAACATGGGTTGGGATTCTAGCACATCCTGTTGAGGTTTGTTTAAGTCTGCTCTCTTGGCTCTGATGGATTTGGATTTTCTGAGGTGGAGCATGTCCATTAATTATGTGAGCTGGAGTGAGTTTCTTTTCAGCAGCATAGCATATATGTTGTTTAGACCCTTTATCCTCTTCTGAGGAAGGAACCTTGTCTTTCTCCAACTGCTGCAGGTGTCGTAAGATACATCCAATGGGGGCATTGTACTCAATCATTGGCCTGATAAGAGAAGGATCTAATAACCTTCATGTGATAAGGTGGGCAATATATAAGGTCTTCCTTCCAACCCACTCCTAACCACTTGTCAAAGAGGAGGTTAAGTCAACCTGGGTCCCTCAACCCCGGTCCCTAGGTCCGATTTACCTTGGATTACCATGGATGTGGTAATTTGTGGTCATCAATGGGCCTTAGTGACTGTTTCAAAAAAGCCAACTTGGGTAGGAAGGCAGGGATCTGCTCTTGACCAAGTGGTTGGTTAGGATCCAATGTCTGTAGGTCCCCCCTGTCTTTGTATGAGTTCTCCAATGATCCTCCATAGGCAGCTCAACCAGGGGCACTATCAAGCCTATGGTAATGAAATTTCCCATAACCACACTGCCTTTGTGAAGTGGGACCACTGTTGCTGTTGCTGTATCTTTTGCATATAACTCCTGTAGTAAGCACAGCAGATTTAACAGCAGGTTTATGTGTGGGTTTAGTTCCTTTTGGCACGTTCATGTAGCACACAGCCGTCCCATTGCTGCTGTGTTTTAGCTTTAGAGGCATCCAGCTTAGAGGGGAGCGCTCCGAGATGTTAGAGAGGCTCTACTCTGCTGGGATCTGCTCTTCCTTTTTTCAGGAGGGGAGAGGGGGAGCACTGACTGAACCCGAGTTTTCATGTAAAAATTTGGTGGGGTCAGGTTTAATTTCCATTTTTGACTAACTCTGAGCATCTCAGAGGTTTCCAACCCAGGTTTTGGAATATGTAAAAGAAGGCCTGTTGTCGTCTTGTCTTCTTTTTTTTTTTTTTCAAAGTTGTTGTTGGGATTTTTATGGGTGATTGAGTTTAGTTTAGTACTGACTGATCAGAGATGCCTTCCTTTTTATTTTTTAGTTTCTCATGTAGTAGTTCTCCTTCTGTTGTAAAGTTTGTTTTTGTGTTTTCTAGGGAGGGTGGTTTGTCCATGGGCCTCCTGGGGAAGCCCAGCAGCCCCAGGTGCAAGCCAGGGGTGTGAAGCAGCTGCGGCTTGTCGATGTCATGTCATGTCAAGCAGACAGACCCAGACGGACAGACATGACCATTAAGCCAAAGCCAATTGTTAGTTAAGATCATTTTGTCTTTTTACTGTGTGTGGTGGCATGGTCTGGGTGAGGTCGGATCAGGTCAGGCTTTATACTGTCCGGGCTATGGGTCCAGAGAGCTCCTCTCATGTAGTTTCTCTCTAACATCTGAGGCAGTTCCAGGTCGTCAGGACTGCATGTCAGTCATATGAGTCACATTTGTACTTGCTGTGGAGTGCTGTGAGTACTTGTGTTGTGTGGCAGATTTCAGATCCCGACAGGCAGCTACTGTGACCTTTTCCTTTGTTCAGTCTGGTGAGCGGACGAGCGGTGAGCGGACTCAGTCGGTCACCTATTACAAGTGTGTCTGCATGTTGTGTTGTTGTTGTGGCTGTTAAGGGCTGTGACTGTGACACTTTAACAACTTGTTGCATATTGTATGTGTGTTTGATGTGGTGGTTTGGTGGGTGTGGTGGTTGTTTGGTTGTTTTGGTTAGATTTTTCTATTGTTTTTAATCAGCGCCTTTTTTGTTTGTGTTGTGTGTTGTTTTGTTTTTTGTTGTCATGTGAGACTGGGTTTGTAGACTGTGTGTGTGGGGTCCTTACCTTCTCCTCCTGACTGGTCTTGCCAGTACTGAATTGAGAGAGCTCCAGTCAGGCTACATCTATAGTTACCCTGCTGATAATCATATATTTTGTTTGTTGGAGGAGAGAGTTGTCTGTGTACATGAGGCAATTGTAACATTACCTCAAGATTCCCAGATTACCAGCTGTTAAGCTAAGAGTGCTTTACCTGTATAAAAGTGCTTGCAGGAGCTTTTCAGTTAGAGTATAGGCTGTTTAGATTGCAAGTTGAGCAGTTCTAAGGAAAAAGAAAAAAAGACACGAGCGGAGCCACGAGCGGAAACAGTTCAAACTTTTTAACCCGTGCCGTCGCAGCCGGCAGAGCAACTTTGTTGTGCTGACACGCAAGCGCAACATAAAGCACGTGCAAACGGGCTAGCGTGGGGGGGGAAAAAAAAAAGGTTGATGACAAAAACAAGCCAAAACTACTACAAGTTGCTGGGCTGGAACCAATGCTCTAGGGACAGGTTGCTCACCACAGTGCTCCCACCCCCAAAAGAAGCTTCCTCTCTTCTCTATAAGGATATGGGATAGGATAAAGACAAAGCCCAAGACAAAGATCCAGCAAAATCTGGACTCTTTTGACTTCAGATTTAAAATTGGGAAAACAAGGATATTTTTTTGTTTTTTTTCTTTTTTAAAGAGAAAAAAAAAAAAGATACAGAAACAAAAGTAAAAATGCTATAAAACGCGCTGTGTTAGTGTGTTAGTTAGCCAAATTAAATAAAACAAAAATAAACTTTTAAAAGCTAACACAGTTTAAAATCTACATAGGTACAGTAAAAACAATATGCAGAGCTGTTTACATGTTTAGCCCAGTGATATAGAATGGCTTACACACTGTGCATGTTTTAGATAAATGATGAATGATCAAGAAAAATGGAAAGGTAACACAGAGCTGTATATTTATAAGCAGAATTATGACAGGTTGTGTGATCACTAACTGCTCTATGTCCAAATATAGCAAAGAGAATTAAATGTACATATCACAACTGATGATTTCATAGCAGTGTACATTCTGATGCAGGTGGTTGTTTGAAGTATGACTTTTCATTTTCTTGATGCAAAGCTGTTTGTGTGGCCAAGAGGACTAAAGCATCTCTCCTGTTTTCTGAAGTTGTATCAGTGTGATGGTTCACACTTAACAAATGTAGAAACTTGTGATGTGTTACTATCAGGTTCTGCTGTGCTTGTACAGATTTTGCATACATATTCCTTAGTTTTAGTATCTTTTCCTATTTGTCTTCTTTTAATTCCAGTTTTCAATGATGCACCACATCCCAAAAAATGGTTTGGCTAAGCTTATCTTGTTTGCATGAAACACAACATTGCTGAAACACGGGAAAACCAGATTTCCTAGAAAGCATACACCCAAAACTAGAAAATGGATACATTCAATTAATGCTCTTAGCCATTGCAAAAATCTGGCCTGGGGTACAGATGGGACCAGGGTATAGTAGCAAGCATTAGCAATGTGCCCTGCATTTGTGCACTGCTTCCCTGTGTACAAACAGACCTAGCTCGCATGTCTGCATACTTTCTTAACCAGCGTGCAACTTCAATGCTTGTTGCACTATAGAATTGTATAAATGATATTGTATTATCATTGTGTACTGTCCAGTTTCTTTATATGACACAAAACTACATGTAGAAACGTTGCAAACTGAGGGCACAATATAATATATATATATATATATATATATATATCTATATATATATATATATATATATATGTATGTATATATATATATATATATATATTTATATATATATATATTTATATATATATATATTTATATATATATATATATATATGTATATATATATATATATATATATATATATATATATATATATATATATATATATATATATATATATATATATATATATATATATATATATATATATATATATATATATATATATATATATATATATATATATATATATATATATATATACACACACACATATATATATATATATATATATATATATATATGTATATATATATATATATATATATATATATATATATATATATAATATATATATATATCTGGGTCCCATACAGAATGCTGACAGCTCACAACACCAACACCCATATGGCTGACGCCATAAGGTCGACGTTCAGAATATTGACAATGGGGAAAAGCTATCTCCCAATAGTGCAGAATGGAAAAATTTCCATTCTTGCACTGTAGTGTGATCTCGGAGTTGGTATATTAAAGGTATGGGGGGTGTGGGGTGTGAAGTTCTGGTGCTGTCGATATTGAGAGTGTCGACCATATGGTGTCAGCCATATAGGTGACGGTGTTTTGGGCTGTCAGTGTTCTGTAGGTGATATATATATATATATATATATATATATATATATATATATATATATATATATATATATATATATATATATATATATAAATAAAATATGATATGTGTTATGACAATAATAACAGTATTAGTGATAATATAAGTCATTTACAATACATTTGTTTCTTCCCCAAAACCTCACCAAGCAAGTATTACAACCCTGGGTTGCATTAAATTTTCCTCACCTATATCAACCACAATACAAAGTATTATATATAATGTTGTGTGCTCACTCATGGATAGGGCCACTTGGTGGTGCTCACAGCCTTGCTCCGTAAAACTGAAACAGCCAAGTATGCTCAGTCAGGATACTTGTATTGTTACACAGCTAGGCTTCCATACAGCCTACTGCTATTAGGCTACTAGCCTCAAGTGACACTGTGAAGCGATGTACCTGTGCAGGCATCCCAACCTCTTGTCTCCCACATGGCCTGTCAATGTCATATACTATAAGTTCACATGCAGTTGAGTTAAATTCAGACTTGTGTCATGGTGTATGTGATAAATACTATGTTCTGTAGTCTGTGCCCTTAGATAGGTTGGGGCTCTATTCTAATTGCAGTCAACTGGGTGTGTGTGTGTATGTATCTACACAGAAGAGCAGAAGTATGTGTATTCCACAGTTATTTCTCCAATGGCATAGCTTGCCAGTTTTATGAGACTTGCACAAGCCTACGCATCCATATTTCATGTAGGTCTCCCAAACAGTTGTCTCCCACATGGCCTGCCGATTTCATCCACTATACGTTCACCTGCATTCCTGTTAAACTCAGACTTGTGTCATGGCACATGTGATAAGTAATGTGTCCTTAGATACATTGTGGTTCAATTCTCACTGCAGTCAACTGGGTGGGTATGTGTGTGTCTACACAGAATAGCAGAAGTATGTATTCCCCAGTTACTTCTTCAATGTTTTGAGACTGGCACAAGCCTACACATCCAAATTTCATGCATGCCTCCAACTTCTTGTCTCCTACATAGCCTGCCAATGTCATATACTATAAGTTCACATGCAGTTGTGTTAAAATCAAACTTATGCTGTGGTGCATGTGATAAGTTCTGTGTTCTGTAGTGTGTGTACTTAGATAGATAGGGGTTATATTCTCACTGCAGTCAAAAGGGGAAAGAGTGTCGTGTGTGTCTGAGCTGTTACTGGACTTTACAGTGAGCCTGTTACAGCAGCCTTGTGGCACACTATTATCTTGTCAATAGACACTGCCGATGTCATCATCTATAAAGTGTTGTCTGACACACACCAGGTTGGACTTCAGCTGTGGCGCATGCATTAAGTACTGTGTTCTGTAGTGTGTGTGTACTTAGACAGGTATTCTCCTCTCACTGCAGCCAAATTGGGGGTGGTTGGTGTGTGTGTGTGTGTGTGTGTGTGTGTGTGTGTGTGTGTGTGTGTGTGTGTGTGTGTGTGTGTGTGAGAGCTATTGCTGCACTTTAGAGTGAACCTTCTACAGCAGCCTGTGGGACACTTGTTAATATGATCCTCAACAGAATGCTGATAACATCACCTATAAAGTGTTGTCTGATACACTCTAAGTTGGACTTGAGCTGTGCCACTTGTGTTAAGTGCTGTGTTCTGTAACATGTGAACTTACATAGGTACGGGTTCTATTGTCACTGCAGTCAAATGGGTGGTTGGTTTGTGTGTGTGTGTGTGTGTGTGTGTGTGTGTGTGTGTGTGTGTGTGTGTGTGTGTGTGTGTGTGTGTGTGTGTGTGTGTGTGCGTGTGTGTGCTGTTGCTGGACTTTACAGTGTGCCTTTTACAATGGTCTGTGGGGCATTGTTATCTTGTCCTGGACAGATCAGGACAGACACATGTCTGCCATAACTCGGTTATACAGTAAGCAAAAGTATCTGCATCTACAAATACAAAAGTGAGAACCCAGACCTGGCAGACCACCATCCTCAGCCTAAACAAGCAAATAAGAGAACTTGTGCATTGAGGTCACACACCTACACCAGATGGAGACACTGATGTCCATTACTGTACTCAATAACACAAGGAGATGCAGATGTCAGACACTGCAGCCACTGGCACAGTGGGGGGACAGTGATGGCATTCCAGTGGGTGAGGACTTGGTTATTACTGTCACCCAGCTTGACATCTATGGGTTTGCAAGGTCCACACCCTTACCCCAACCATGGTGTTCCCCCACTTGTGTTCTTCACCATCCCTGTCTCTTATTTATTTTATTAATTTGACATTTGATAACTGAGTTGGTCCAACCTGGGCCAGGAACCCTTTTTCAATGGTGACCTGAGGAGAAAAACTCCATAGTAATAAAAACAAAAAGATTAGTACAAAGCTATGGGAAAAAAATAAGGGATGGTGACATAAGGTATTACTAAGCAGTTACATAGCACTGAGAAATCATTTACAAAATATGCAAACATCCTGTTTAAAGGTGAAACATATAGATTGCGATAAATATGCTAAAACTGGTACATGTCAAGTGTTTACATAGATCATGTATTAAAAAAATGAAGTAAAATATACATATATGCATAGATTGTAGCTGCACTTGATAGTTCTGTATGACATCTTTATGAAAGAGGAGAAGAACAAAAGGGAGACCACATTGGTTCCTCACCAGGAGAATCCAGGGCTTCAAACATCTACCTTACACAGATAGGCTAAAATCCCTGTCCCTCTGCTCACTGGTGACCTCTGTCTGGCATACAAAGTAATCTCAGACCCCACCTTGATGAGACTGCAAGTTAAGCTCCACTTGAGCAACCCATATGCACAACCTCAACCTGGTCTATGATATCAATAGGACTTGTTTGCGGGATAGATTTGAGTCACAGAGACTTCCCCATTTGTGGAATATACTCCCTCTCCACATCGAGCAGAGTATCTCATTATCCCTTTTTAAATGCAACCTAGAAAACTGGATTTGAAACAGAAAATACATCCCTGGGATTCCACCAGTGTCCCTGCTGGACAGGGGCTTTGGGTGCTGACTTGTCTAAACATTGGCTCTTGGCTATGCTTATAAAGGCCTCAGGGACAATAGCCTAGTAACGCCCTATGATCCTATTATCCTATGATCCAGTGAAAAGATATGAGGAGAAAAAGATGGAGTTGGAGAAAAAGTGTGTGGTGGGTTAGGTAAGGTGTAGACAGGGGCAGAGCCATGTGTTTACTAGGGAGAGTTTTAGCTCTTTTTTGAAATGTTTTGGGTGTCATATATCTCTTGCATAAGTGGGGAGTTTGTTCCAGGACTGGAACATGGATTATTTATATAGGAGTTTGAAAATGTTTTTGTTGGGTTTGTAGATGTCAAGGAGATGTTGATCAGAGATACAAAGAGGATGGTTAGGAGTATAATAGGATACAATTGAGGAGAGGAAGGGGCAATCAGTAGGTTTATAGAGTACTGAATGTGGGACAGTAAGAGTTGTTGGAATTCTAGCCAATTTAGTTTTTTAGTGTATGGCAGTGATGAGAGTTGTAGGGAAGTTTTTTAGCAAATGTAGTTATTTTGTTATAGACTTGCTCACTCTTGCAAAGTAATGAAGACTGCATGTTTGTGAGAATAGGAGCTGCACAGAGTAAGCAGGTTAGGAAGAAAGCTTGTGCCAGAGCAGGTTTAGAGTTTGAAGTAAGGAATTTCTTATTTCTGTAAAGTAATCCAGTTTTTGATGTGTTCTTTTTATACTCTGTTAAATGTGAAGGTCGAATTTTAATTGATCATCGATTATGGTGCCGAGTAGCTTAGTGTGAGGTTCTGCGTTAATAGTAGTGTTGTTGAGGGATGTGATGAAAAAGAGTTTAAGGGAGGAAGAGAAGGAGTTCTGTCACTTTTGGGTTTAAGATAAGCTGATTTTCCAAAAGCCATCTTTCAATGGACAGGAAAGAGTTTTGGGTATGTGAGTGGAGGTGAGAGACATCTGAGAGGAAGATAAATGTAGAGTCATCTGCATATTTTATAAGAGAAGACTGGCTGCAGGTTGTTAGTAAACATGTTGAATAGGAGGTTCCCCAGGATAGAGCCTGGGGGATTCCAGATTTGATAGGTAGAAAAGGGGAGCAGGAAGTGTGCCACCTCACAAATTATAGCCTATTATTGAGGTAACTGGAGAACCAGTTAAGAGTGGAAGAAGAGAGGTTGATCTCAGATAGTTTAGTTAGTAGTATTGGGTGAGATACTGTATTGAAGGCTTTGGAGACATTAAGTAATAGACAAGATACAAGCTTGTCATTGTCTCTAGCCTCAGCTACAGTTTGAGTAAAAGATAGTAGGGCAGTGGCTCTACTGTGGTTTGGCCTAAACGTATGTTGGTAGCAGTTAATAGATTTTCATGGAGTAGTAGATTGAAAAGCTGAGTATGAATTCATTTTTCCAGGATTTTAGCAAGTGGGGAAAGAATAGCTACAGGTCTAAAATTATAAGGGTCGGTGGAATTCCCACCTTTATATAGTGGTATTGTATGTCCTGTCTGTCAGCAACTGCTTTCTCACCTTGCCGAATTACCTGCCTCAGACATACCTGTGTCTCTTCTTCAACATTTCTCTCTCTTCAATAAACAAAATAGGGCACCTATCACAAAAAAGAAATTGTCTCATACATAGCTTTCCATGTCACACACCTGTCTACATGACACACTTGATTCTGTCCAATACACTATACAAAACGATTATGTTGCTGTCACCTCTCACTCTGGAAGTTGTTGTTGTTTGTCTTTCGGCTTTTCCTGGTTAGGGGTCACCACAGCGGAACTCCAGTCCGCTAATGATTGGCAGTAGATTTTCACAAACGCCGTGGCACCAGCACGACGTTCAACCTTCAACGAAGGTACGCCCATTTATGCATGTCTTTCGAATGCCCATCCAACAATGGGGAGGACATGCAGACTCCACACAGAAGGCACTTCCTGCACTCCAGCCGAGAATCGAACCGGAGAACCTCTTGCTGTCAGGCAACAACGCTACCACTGCACCACCGCAGATACTACCTCTCACTCTGGAAGTGACAGTCTAAATTCAGCTAATCTTTTGTACATGCAATCAGTTTTTCAGGGCACATTCTCAGTATACGTCATATATATTCACAGAACATACGTGTTGTCCATCCCCCCAAACAATAAAACCCTAGGGGCTCAGTATTTTTCCATACATACATATATCAACAACATTAAAAAGTGTAATATATAATGCTGTGTGCTATCTCATGGACAGGGCCAGTTAGTGGTGCTGACAACCTTGCTCTGCTAAACTAAAACATCCAGCTATGCTCAATAAGGGTGCTTGTATTTTTATACAGCTAGGCTTCTACACACCTAGGACACACTGTACACTTAGGCTACTGGTCTCATATAAATTTATGAATGCATGTGCCAATGCAGGCCTCACAACCTGTCATCTCCCACATGGCCTGCTGATATCATCTACCATACATTAACCTGTAACCAGGTAAAAGCCAGACTTGTGCTGTGGTGCGTGCATTAAGTACTGAGTTCTATAGCCTATGTACTTAGACAGGTAGGGGTTCATTTCTTACTGTAGTCAACTGTGTGTGTGTGTGTGTGTAGTCAAGTGTGTGTGTGTGTGTGTGTGTGTGTGTGTGTGTGTGTGTGTGTGTGTGTGTGTGTGTGTGTGTGTGTGTGTGTGTGTGTGTGTGTGTGTGTCTCTACTTAGCAGACTAGATGTGATATCCTACAGTTACTTCTCCAATGGCATGGCTTGCTTGTGTCTTTATACTTGCAGAAGCCTACACATCCATTTCATGCAGCCCTCCCAACATCTTGTCTCCCACATAGCCTGCTAATGTCATCCACTATAAGTTCATTTGTGGACATATAAAAGTCAGACACATGCTGTGATGCTTGTGTATAGTACTGTGTTCTGTAGTCTGTATATATAGATAGGCAGGGGTTCTGTTCTCACTGCAGTCAACTGTGTGTGTGTGTGTGTGTGTGTGTGTGTGTGTGTGTGTGTGTGTGTGTGTGTGTGTGTGTGTGTGTGTGTGTGTGTGTGTGTATAGCAGATGCTACTTTGCATTACAGACATCCTTTTATACCAACATGTAGTACACTGTTATCACCATATGTTCAAAAGACAATGCTGATGTAATCAGCTATATCTGATTATTGCATATCTAATGATCCCACCAGGTCATGATCAGACACTGGTCTGGAGCCCATGCAGATATCACCTTAGGTTCTTAGTAAGTTATTAGGTAGAGGAGTGGTGACAAGTATGCTTTGGGGTATGTCTGGTGGGGACAGGGGGGGTGAAGTTTGCCTCAAACTGTCTGCTAGCAGGTTTGTGATGTCCTCAGGGTCACTATGAAAATTGAAGGCCCAGTTTTGTGATCCTGGACATAGCTAAATAATGTCTCCTGATTATGTTTAGCTAGGGATGCTGCCTTATGTTTGTATGTGGCTTTAGAGGACTTTTCAAGATAGTTAATTTCCCTCTTCAAGCTGTGGTGGGTGTCTTTCCTCTCCTGAATCAGTTCCCTCTTATTCTTAGCCATTACTTTCTTCGACTTGTTGTATAACCTATGGATGCTAGATGCCTCCCAGTGAAATATAAAATCATAACAGAGTATTTTGAAAGTAATGAGATACATAGCAGTTTGCAGCTTCACCATCCTCACAAGATCAAACCAGCAGGATTGAAAACAAGGAGACTAACAAGAGCAACATAACTTTGTGCCATAACAGTAGCTCAGCCTGCATCCACCCCCCTTGAAAGAACATTATATCATTGCTTGTTCCATGACAGGAACCCCCCCTTTGCTCCCCAAAACACCAATCTATGCTTGTTTGTGGCATTCAACTTTCCATTAATTTGATGGTAATTGCATATAATATTGTCCCTAATGAATATCCTCACACATTTTAAAGTAAATGATATCGACTGGCTTACACACTGCATGCTTCTGAGTACTGGTCAAATGACTGCTGAATGACCAAGAAACACAGAAAGGTAGGACACAGCTGTATATTTGCAATGAATAATTACAGCAGGAATAATTACAGCAGGTTGTAAGTGCACAACATCCAAATATATTACATAGAATGAATTTACGAATATCAGGTCATGCCTTGATATCATTGTACATTCAGTTGAACTTGGTTGTGTGAGGAATTATGTCATGTATTTGCTGAAAATCTCACCCCAACCATTTTCTCTCTTTTTTGTGGAGGCCTATTATTTGTGTGCACCTGTGTGTGTGTGTGTGTGTGTGTGTGTGTGTGTGTGTGTGTGTGTGTGTGTTTACCTTTTTGTTTTTTGTTTTTCCCACAGCACAACAGGAAAGGACTCCCCATGGGATCCACCTGCCCTCACTCCACCAGCTACAGCACCGTTGCCAAGCACATCTTGTGCAGTATCTGGTAGCACCCCTTCTGCTGTCCCTGCACTACACAGCCCTCAGGTAAATCTTCCCTGGACAGGCCTGTAGCTACCTTTGGGCACAGTGGCAGAAGGGGTGAGTTTATCACCCATAACGAACTACCAGGGATGGTGCATAGATTTGTGCACAACACTGTTTGTGCATGCCTATGCCAGCTGGAGACACTGCTCTCCATCATTGTATTAAATAACACAAGAAGATGCAGACATTAGACACTGCAGCCATTGATGTGATGAGGTGACAGTGATGACAGTCCAGTGGATGAGGACTCATTTCTTACTGTCACTTAATTTGACTTTCAATGGGTTTGTGATATCCCCACCCTTACCCTATCCATGGTGTTCACCCACCTCATGTGTCCTTCACTGTACCTTTCACTTGTCTTGTTTGTCTTATCTGTATGCAATTGCTTCCTCACCTACCCAACTTACCTCTCCCAGACATTCCTACAGCCCTTCCCCAACATTCCTCTCTCTCTCTCTCCATAAAAGGGCACCTGTCCCACAAAAAAAAATTGTCCTTTGCATAGCTCTCCATTTTGCACGTGTCTTCATGACACATATGATTATTTCAAATTCTTTATACAATTTTTTATACAACAGAGTGTGTTGTGGTCACCCCTGTCTCTGGAGGTGACAGTTCCAAATTCAGCAAAATTTGTATGTTTCATTGTGGAAGAAATGGATAGCTATGGTTATTTCCTACATCCTTCCTGCACATTCCTGTCTTGTTTTCATTTTGTTCTTCCTTCTGCATTAGGATGGTGAAGGCCTGTCCCCCAGGGCAGAAGTACCTGAGGGGCTTTTGTCCTACAGACTAATGTAGGCATACATTTCCCTTTACAGTTTAGAGATGCATGCTCACTGTTATTTGAGAATATGGCACCATTGCTTTGTGCTACAAACTAAGGAATGCATAGTTTATTTTACAGTTGTGGTATACAGGCTCAATTTGATAAATATGCATGTTCCAATTATACTGAATACAGATTACAGAAAGTCATTTGTGCCATTGGTATAAAGGTATGAAGTTGCATTCCAATAATGATAATAACCTAACAGTATTGTATATTTGAGAAATGAGGTTTTTGAACCCACAACCAATGACTTTGCTAAAAATACTTCTTTCGTCATATAGACTACTTCATGCATTCTTTTCCTTTTACAGTTTAGAGATGCATGCCTACTGCTATTTGAGAATATGGCACCATTTCTTTGTACTACAGACTACAGCATGCATAGTTTATTTTACAGTTGGGATGTGTATGCTCAGTTTGATACAGCTGTATTAAATACCAACTAAGCTGTCCTTAACTTTTAATGCTACAAAAGTACTATAAAATGTATTATTATTATTAAAATACTATTTAGACAATACTGTTCTAATGCATGCATACCACATACTTCTCACATCCTTGCTAGATGCACAGCATGAGATCAAACATTTGAGATTCTCTCCTCAGCAGCTGTGGATAAAACAGAACACTATTATGAATACCAGTCTTGACTATATGCAGCCTTTAACTCTTAGAATTATTCAATGAAATTGATATCTACACATCTGTGGGGTGTCCCCTGCCTGACATTCCCCAATCCAAAGCTTGAGACTATCCCACTTCCTACACCGGAGGTCATTAAAATGATGTCTGCATTAGTAGTCTGTACCGGGGATACCTGTTGCACTGGTTAAGGCCCTGGCAACACTATTTTAGGCTTCAGATTTTTATTCTGAGCTGAAATAGTCCAGCTGCAGAAATTTAGGCCCATGCTCTCTGACTAGGAGTCAAACAAAAATCTTGGACTCCTGGACACCCTAACACTGCACCTGAAAATGCACACCATGTCCAGCAACTTCAGACATGCCTGCCGTAGTTCAAGCTCAATGTCTAGTGAGCATTTCCCACCAGTTGCAGTTTATATGGAGCAGTTTCCTGCCTAGTCCACGTCTCCTGCTTACTGACAGTTTGCTCATTTTGAATTTGCAACATTTGAAAATGTTGCATATCACTTACCATCAAGCAAACATGGTAGGCAAAACTGTGCAATCCCAGGCACCATGCTTGCACGATAGTGAGCAATGTGCAACAGTGGCAAACAAAGTGATTTCTAGCTGAATAAGTATACAGGCACTTGTGTAAATATGCTAGTCAATTTTATCATATATATGGTTCTCCTATACCTGCAGCTGTTACAACAAGAAGATTGAAAAAACAGTTGTGTATCCCGCACTTTATTGCTATAATGAGTGCACTCACAACAGTAAAACAAAACTTGCACACCCTGTACTAAAACCCTGTACCATCTGCACTCCACCCCTATACTTAATACCTGCTGCCATGGGATTTGTGAGATGGTTTTCTGCTGTCTTAGTAGTTATTGTAAGGTTCTGGCTGCTAACTGTAGCACAGCACCACTTACCATGTTTGTACATTGCACAATATTAACTGAATACATTTGATTCATATGTGTGGCTGTCTGGGTAATGTCTACAACCTGGGTGGTCCATTTCTCCAGTTTGTGTGCTGTTGCTCTTCAAGCAAATCAAGTAAGCACAGCTGCAGATGTTTATGTTAAGCAGTGCATCTCACAAACACTGTCAATTAAAAATAAATATTTAAAAAAAAAGGATAAAACAAATTAATTAAAACACAAAAGGCAGACTGTCCACAGTTTTGCAGAATGTCCAGATATTTGCATCATATATTTGCCCTTTACCTTGTAAAATGAGTCGTTTAGTGTGAGATTGCAGGCAATATATCATGACATATACATTTGTGTTCAATACTTCATATCTTTCAGAAAATGCCTGCTTGCCCTTTGCCCTGGAACGATCTACATTCACTATACAGGTTTCATGGCCAGTAACACCAGAGCAAGCCATAAAACCTTTTCTACATGCGCCATACATCATTAATATTCATGGCGTGAGATTGCACTATGCACAGTATTGTGTAGGCTCTGCAAGGAACCTACATGGAGTTTATTGAATCCAGCACATTATCTTTGCATATATAAAGTAATTAAATTCTGAATAATGTATAACCCTTCAGGTAAGAAAATGTGATAGACAAGTGCAGTACTGAATTTTTATATTTTTCAAGTACTGCAATTAAATTTTTCGTAAATCCAACATTCTACTTTAGCCCTACTGTTATATATTTTACATACTATAACTTCTTCGTCTTCTTTCAGCTTTTCCCAGTTAGGGGTCACCACAGCAGATCACATTGTCCACTCATGATTGGCAGTGGAGTTATACAGTGTCGAGTTGCCAGCCTGGCACCCACCCTTCCACAGAAGGCACACACATGCACACACTCACACCTAGGGCCAATTTTAGAGTGTGCAATCCATCTACAGCATGCCTTTGGGATGTGGGAGGAAACCGGAGCACCCGGAGGAAACCCATGCGATCACAGGGAGGACATGCAGACTCTGCACAAAAGGCACCCCAGCCGAGGATCGAACTGGAGAAAATTAAAACAAAAAGATAATTAAAAAAATAGAAAAGTGTGTGTGTGTGTGTGTGTGTGTGTGTGTGTGTGTGTGTGTGTGTGTGTGTGTGTATGTGTGTGTGTGTGTGTGTGTGTGTGTGTGTGTGTGTGTGTGTGTGTGTGTGTGTGTGTGTGTGTGTGTGGTTGTGTGTGTGTGTTTATGTTTCTGTCTGCATACATGACTGTATGCATTCTTGCATGCATGAAAGTGGTAGCGGGAGTATGAGACACACCTCCCAACCATACCGAATTACTCAGTTATTATTGAGTTTTGGGGTCCAAATGAAGGGGTGCCACGATTCAAAAGTGGCACTTCTTCATTTCCAATTTTTCTTTTGTTTTTTAAATTTTTCAAGTTTTGCAGCACTGTTTGAGCTGACGTTATCATGTGTGCAATGATGTCAGCTCTGTCAGGGCTGCAAGCTAGTCAGAATGAAGCTCAGGGAGCTCACGTCACCATTTCCAGAGAGCAGAAACGGCACTAATGGAATATCGGCAGCACTTTCAAATGTGAGAGGCACTGTTGTAAATTGAACTAATGGATTAATGGCAGGCTGTGGCAGTACTTAATGTTTGGAATGGGGAACAAGGAATCGGCATGTAAGGAGTGTGTGTGTGTGTGTGTGTGTGTGTGTGTGTGTGTGTGTGTGTGTGTGGTTTTGTGCTTGCATGTATGTCTGTTTGTGTATATGTGTGTCTTTATCTGTCTGTATTTGTATGCATCTGTTTAGAATTCTGAGTCATAATATGACAGGACTAATAATGATTTTGAAGAAGAATGATTTAATGGAGTGCATTGACCTGAATCTTAGCTGTTCATCAAAGAATTCCCCTTTTTGTCAGGATGTAGCCTGTTAGCCATGTGTATCTAAGCTTATGGAGTCACATCCACAAACCTAAACATCACAGAATAATGTAGGACCAGCTTTACAATGTGTTATTGAGGGTTACAGCTACTCTTCTACAGACTGATGTGATTTGTTTCATACGACAGTATTACATAAAGGATGTTTGCAGCAGTCCTCAGTAACACTTCCTAATTAGTGCTGTTGGGGTTGGGAAAAGTATGCTGAAGCTGCAGTGAAGCTTTGATTTTTCCTTTTCAGTGTAGTCACAGGCCCTTCCATTTTATGTGTCTGTCTAAATAGTATGTAGGCTATAATTTAGCTTGCACAAACTTCAGTCTCATGTTATAATTCATACAATAAGAAACATGATCAGAGAAATGTAACATCAGGGAAACAAATCTTGGGAATAAAGTATGACAAGGTATTTACCAACCCCACATAAGATAAACCCCTCAGGTAAGTCACATTTTCTGCTGAGAGCTATGGTGAGAAATGAGAACAGAATTTGTATTCCCCCATTATTGGCTTTGTTTGTCCAGGTTTTTTGTGCTAAGAGGTTGAGAGCTATGGTGAGTGAGAAGTGAGAACTGAATTTGTATTCCCACATTATTGGCTTTGTCCAGGTTTTTTTGTGCTAAGAGGTTAAGAGTTATGGTGAGAAGTGAGAACTGAATTCACTAAATTGTAGCCATTAAGTTTCAATCTTCCTATAGTCTTCCTGTTTTTCAGGAAACTGCTGATTTGGCATAGTGGTATGTTGCTCTGACTGTAATTTATAGGCTACTGGGTTCAAGACTTGCCAGTGAAATGCATGGTGGTAACACATTTTATTCTAGCAACTTTCCAAAATTATACAAGCAATGTTTAAAATGTGTCCCTGGTTTTTGACCTTTTGCCCCCCCCCCCAAAAAAAAAAAAAACTGAAATTGAAAATAAGTGCAAGAAGCTGTACAAGATACATGTGGCTTACACTACTGACATTCTATTTATTGTGGAAGTAGACTTTTATGATGGAAATGTTCTAAATTGGGCAGTTTTGTCATTATTGGTTCATGCATTTTGTTTCATTGCCTACAGTACAGCCTACTGGAAGAATGTTCAAACAATAAATTTAAAATGTGCTCTGTCTAACAAGTGTGCTGTATTATGCAAGGAATATGGGTCTATATTAGATAATCAAAGTTTCAGAACTTTGAACACCATATGGTCGAACCCATATGGTCGAAGTTTCGAAACTTCAAATATGTGTAAAAAAATAAATAAATAAATAAATAAGTGCTTTAATAAAATCAGGAAGGTGTATCAAAGAAAAGAACACATGTATGTTTCTTGTTTTGTGTGCAAGGGTCCAATGATTTGAAAACAGCACAAAGGTAATCTTTATCTACCACTGGCCAGATGCATTTTCTTTGGATGTGGTGTGGGTTTCAATGCTGTTTCAATGAATGTGAGTTTCAAGGGCAGAGAAGTTTTAATGCCAAGTCTATTTTCATTGTGAGACTGTATTGCTTTGTTTAGTAGATGTCTGTTAGTGTTTGTGCATTGTTGTGCTGCAAAATGTAAAAATAAAATACAAATAATCATTATAGAAGTAAAGCACTATGCACACATTAGTGTTTATGATAAATGGGGCAAAATAGCTAGGTAATGGGACATTGGAATGGCTGCAGGGGGACTCTGGTGCCATATTCTGGTTGTCTATTCTTCAGTTTACTTTTGAAAGTTGGTATCCTACAATTCCATTGGAGTGGGTGGGGTTATAGAAGTATGTATGTAAATTAGATGTTAATCAGCGTACTGATTTGTACCTATTTTTCATGCGCCTTGTCCAGATTTTTGATGTTTCTAGGTTGAGCGGTATGGTGTGAGAGAGAGAGAGAGAGAGAGAGAGAGAGAAATCAAGCAGTAGATGCAAGAGGCAGTCCATTAGTGCTTTTAATTAAAAAATTAAGAGGTATGCATACCTCTTAACCTCTTAGCACAAGAAATCAGGACAAAGTCTAAAATAATGTGGGGAGGCCCAAAACTACAGACAGATTTTAAATATTGCTGTTATAAAATTAGAAAGTTGCTGTAATAACAGGCCTTATGTTAGCATACATTTTCATGTAAATCATTATTTAGTGGCTTCAACTCCCAATGATTTGATAGCAAATCACAAATTTTATGAGGATCTGAATAAAAAATAAAAATATGAGGCAAAAATCTGAACATGCTGCAAAAATCTGGACAGTCAAGAGGTGTGGAGATATAAAACTTTTCATGGCTGGCATTATTAACTGATAGCTGGATTCAATAAAGCCTACATGGTAACATGCACCGTTTTGTATTCAGTAAGCAGCTCTATATGCCATGTAGGGCTGTGCAAACATGGTAAACATCATGGTGTGTTAATTACAATATAAGCAGCTAAAATGTATGCTAATCAACCAATCCAAGATGGAGGAGCTATTCAACAAGTTATAAAGCAATTGTGTAGCCTCAGTGCAGATTTTGCCAGCGAATTCCAAAAGCTATTGGAATACAGACATTGGAAATTACTCTACATGGAAACAATGTTAGGGACTTCTGTTGCTCTTCTATATGTGTATGTGCAACAGGTCCAAGTATATGCTGCTACTGCTGCTAATAGAAGTCTGCCAAGAAGGAGAAGGGTGTTTAGACCCCATTTAGCTTTTCATGGTCTGCATGAGGTGGAAATTGTAGAGCTCTACTATGTGGATAGAGACACACTACAGGAACTCTGCAACCTGTAATGTTCTCAACTGAGAACAAGTGCAAACTGAGGAGATGACCCCCTTTGTGCACAGGGATTATTGTTACTGTCCTCCATTTTGCAGAACATAGCCAGTTCACAGACTGTGGTTAAACAGGGATCTAAGTGGGTCTGCAAGTTCATGTTTTAAGCTGTTTAAAAGCCTACCTGGGATGTTGTCTGGTCCTATTGATGATGTTGTTTTGGCCTTGGAGAGCACCGAGATGACCTGTTCTCTTGAGATAATAGGCTGAGGAATTGCGACAGGTATACTTTGAGAGATGACTGGAGGAGATGGGGGTGATGATTTTTCCAAATCTGTCACCAAGCAGGTAAGCTATTACATCCAGTTGAGCATCTTCCAAAGTAAGGAGTGCTTCCAGGGAGTGCAGTTTATTGTTTAGACTCCTAGCATTAAGCAGCAGTACCTCAATTTTATCTAGAGAAGATTTAGTTATGTTGGGATGATGGTTATTTTGACACTGCCTAAAAACAAGCACAATAATGGTGGCTAATGCCTTTGCCAGGATCCAAAAACCTTAAGGAGACAGGTGCAGACCATCTCTGGCAAAGCAATGTGGCCTGTCAACCATGTCTTTCCAGACTGACAGATATTGGATTCCCTTGGATTGACACCAGAATTTAAGCCAATTATTAAAGTCAATTATTTTTTGTTTGTACTGTGTCATCATCCTTGTAGAAGGTAGACTACTGCTTAAGTCTAGGCTTATATCTGCCTGTGAAACATAACCTGAGAGCTTAGTCATGCCTCTCTCCATATAGTCATGTGAGGCACATCTGAAGTCATTCAACCCCACATGGACTATGACAGAGTCATGCCGGTACTCGTGGTTGAGTGACTTGCATGCTTGAGTGACTTGACAGATCCTGGCACCTGACAGGCAACTGACCATAAACTGCTCCTTATCCAGCCTGGTGAGGGGAACATCCATGTGTCTTACAATGGAATAACCTATGACCAATACATTAGGTTTGGTGGTATTATGCCTTATGGGCTTATTTGTTGAGACACTGGTGTGTTCATGCTATTATGTGCTGTGTTTTTTTTTTTTTTTTTTTGCATTATGTGTGTAAGTGGTTTCCATTTGGGAGGCCTCTGATCTTTTGGTTAGTTACTAGTGAGTACCTCTGCATATGTGGGTTTATGTGTCATGTCCTTATTTAGTTTGGGAAATGTGTGTGTGCTGACAACTTGTTTAGCATTTCATTTGTCCTTATGTGAGAGTCTTGCCTCCAAATTCATAGTGCAGCTACATCTCTCACATAAAGTATCTGTTTGTTTCAGGACTAAGTGGTTGTCAGTATACATGAGATAATTGCTACATTGCCTCAGGATGTCCATGTCTATCAGGCTGGCCAGAGAGATGATGGAAATTTCCCGTCCATGATAGCAGGCTCTTACTGTATGTTATATTAGGGAAGGGAATAGGTTAATTTGACAGGACTGTGTTGGTAG